>NC_031990.1:82446790-82549056 GCF_001879085.1 Nicotiana attenuata
GTTCAAAGTTAAAAAGCATGTAAGATAAGACATGTAGTAAAATCAAATAAATAAGCAAAATATGACAGTTGAGCGACCGTGCTAGAACCACGGAACCCGGGAATGCCTAACACCTTCTCTCGGGTTAACAGAATTCCTTACCCGGATTTCTGGCTCGTGGACTGTTAACAGAGTCATAATTTCCTCGGTTCGGGATTCAACCGGTGACTTGGGACACCGTTAATCTCCCAAGTGGCGACTCTGAAATCTTAATAATAAATCCCGTTCCGATTGTTCTTTAATTGGAAAAACTCCTTTATGCCCTTGCGGGTGTAGAAAAAGGAGGTGTGACATATATCACCCGGGCAAGGCCAATGTGGTGGCGGATGCCTTGAGTCGCCGGGCGGAGAGTTTGGGGAGTTTGGCATACTTACCAGCTTCAGAGAGGCCTATGGCGATGGATGTTCAGGCCTTAGCCAGCCAGTTCGTGAGATTGGATCTTTCGGAGCCCAATCGGGTTCTAGCCTGTGTGGTTTCCCGGTCTTCCCTATTTGACCGTATCAGGGAGCGGCAGTATGATGACCCTCATTTGCTTGTCCTTCGGGACAGGGTCCAGCGTGGGGATGCCAGAGATGTGACCATTGGAGATGATGGAGTAATGAGGATGCAGGGCCGGATTTGTGTGCCCAATGTTGATGGCCTTCGAGAGTTGATTCTAGCAGAGGCCCATAGTTCGCGGTATTCCATCCATCCGGGTGCCGCGAAGATGTATCAGGACCTGAGGCAGCACTACTGGTGGAGGCGGATGAAGAAGGATATAGTTGGTTATGTGTCTAGATGCCTCAACTGCCAGCAGGTGAAGTATGAGCACCAGCGCCCGGGTGGGTTGCTCCAGCAGATAGAGATTCCGGAGTGGAAATGGGAGCGCATCACCATGGATTTTGTATCTGGACTTCCACGGACCTTGAAGAAGTTTGATTCCATTTGGGTTATTGTGGACCGGCTGACCAAGTCCGCTCATTTCATTCCTGTGTGTACCACTTATTCATCGGAGCGATTGGCGGAGATTTATATCAGGGAGATCGTCCGTTTGCATGGTATTCCAGTTTCTATCATTTCAGACAGAGGTACTCAGTTTACATCGCGGTTCTGGAGAGCCGTGCAGCAGGAGTTAGGCACTCGGGTGGAGTTGAGCACAACATTTCACCCCCAGACGGACGGACAGTCCGAGCGCACTATTCAGATTCTTGAGGATATGCTCCGTGCGTGTGTGATTGAGTTTGGAGGGTCTTGGGATCATTTCTTGCCATTGGCGGAGTTTGCTTACAACAACAGTTATCAGTCCAGCATTCAGATGGCGCCGTATGAGGCTTTATATGGTAGGAGGTGTAGATCTCCGGTGGGTTGGTTTGAGCCGGGTGAGGCCAGGCTATTGGGCACAGAGTTGGTTCAGGATGCATTGGAGAAAGTTAAGATGATTCAGGATAGACTCCGTACAGCCCAGTCCAGACAGAAGAGTTACGCGGACAGGAAGGTTCGTGATGTTTCATATATGGTTGGTGAGCGGGTTCTGCTTCGGGTCTCGCCTATGAAAGGCGTCATGAGGTTTGGGAAGAAAGGAAAGTTGAGTCCGAGGTTTATTGGCCCTTTTGAGATCTTGAGGCGAGTTGGGGAGGTTGCCTATGAGCTTGCCTTACCTCCCAGTTTGGCCGGAGTTCATCCGGTATTTCATGTTTCGATGCTCCGGAGGTATCACGGTGATCCGTCGCACGTGTTGGATTTCAGTTCAGTCCAGTTGGACAAGGATCTATCCTATGTTGAGGAGCCAGTGGCTATTTTGGACAGGCAGATCAGAAAGTTGAGGTCAAAGAACATAGCTTCAGTAAAGGTTCAGTGGCGGGGTCAGCCGGCCGAGGAGGCGACTTGGGAGACCGAGCAGGATATGCGCAGCCAGTACCCTCATCTTTTCACTACTTCAGGTATGTTCTCTATGCTCGTTCGAGGACGAACGAATGTTTAAGTGTAGGAGGATGTAACGACCCGGCCGGTCGTTTTTGGAAATTACGCCCCGATCCCCCATTAACTGCTTCCCCTAAGTTCATTTCTGCTATTTTGGTTTGCCGGGACGTTCGGTGTTGAGTTTCGGAGAGTTTTGGGACACTTAGTCCCTAAATGAGAGCTTAAGAGTTGAAAAATGGTCCGCAATCAGAACAATGTGAAGACGACCTCGGAATGGAAATCTGATGGTTCCATTAGCTCCGTTAGGTGATTTCGGGGTTTGGAGCGTGTTCGGAATGTATTTTGGAGGCTCGTAGCTCGTTTAGGCTTGAAATGCCGAAGTTTGAATTTTTGAAGTTTCCGGTCCGATAGTGAGTTTTTGATCCGAGGGTCGGATTGGAATTCCGGAAGTTGCAGTAGTTCCGTCATGTCATTTGGGATGTGTGTGCAAAATTTCAGGTCATTCGGACGAGGTTCGGGTAGGTTTTTGATCGAAAACGTGTTTGGTTGGAATTTGAAGTTCTTAGGCTTGAATCTTTGATTAATTCGGGTTTCCGGCGTTGTTTAGGTGTTTTCAGGATTGGTACAAGTTTGAATAAGGTATTAGGTGGTATTGGTACTTTTGGTTGAGGTCCCGGGGGCCTCGGGATGATTTCGGGTGGTTAACGGAAGAGTTTTGGAAGTTGAGAAATAGCAGCACTGCTGCTTCTGGTATCCGGAGCCGCAGAAGCGGCCTTGGTCGTCGCAGAAGCGAGATTTGCCCTCCCTCTCAGGAACCGCAGAAGCGGTCGCCTTTCCGCTGAAGCAGAACCGCAGGAGCGTTATGTGTCCGCAGAAGCGGACTCTGGTCCATTAAGTGAAAACCGCAGAAGCGGTTGTTTTTCCGCATATGCGGGACCGCATATGCGGGACCGCAGAAGCGGTCCCTTGTCCGCAGAAGCGGAAATCCCTGGGCAGAAATAGAAGTTTCGAGGGTTTGAGTTCATAAGTTACAAAAATCAATTGAGAGCTCGGTTTAAGGTGATTTTGAGTGGGATTTGAAGTGAAGATCACTGGGTAACGTTTCTTTGGTCCCTTCTTGTTATATTTCATCATTTTATAGTTAAATACACCATTGGAATTCGAATTTAGGATCAAAAAATTGGAAGAAACTTCATAGACCTAATTATTGAGTTTTGAGTGGGCAATTGACCTCCGATTTGGGAGATTTTTATATGGTTAGACTCGTGAGAGCACGAGGGTTCTGAAAATGTAAAAATTATTCGATTCCGGGGCGTTGGCCTGGAGGGCATTTTGGTCATATCACCTAATTTTACGCCGTAGCTTTGAATTTATTAGCAAAACCAGGTGTTTGCGATGTTATTTACAATGTGTAATTGAATTGAATAGATTTGAGCCATTTGGAGTCGGATACTCGTGGCAAGAGCGTGATTTCTAGTTGATATTGAGCCGGTTCGAGGTAAGTGGCTTGTCTAACTTTGTGTGGGGGACCTTTTTCCCTTAGGATATGAATCTTGAATATTTGAATGCCCCGTACGTGAGGTGACGAGCGCGTACTTGAGCTAATTGTTGTAAATCCGTTTCTACTTGAAGTATTTACATTGAGCTTTCTTGTTTACTTGTTCATTTTAACTGCAAGTTTTGTACCTGTGCTAGCTTAGAGACTCATGTTTAGCTGGCTTAGCTTTAACTGCGCTATTTGTACTCTGTGAAGCATATTAGGCTATAATTTACTACTTCGTGTCCTGATTTTTAGCATTGTTCCGAGATTTAGGAATCGTTGTTGTTGTGTATTTAATTTGGGACTACGGGACGGCTTCTCGGGAGATCCCTCTGTACTTGAGATATTCTGGACTGAGGGTGCGGGATACCAAGAGATCCCTGGCACATGTGTTTCTATATATATATTGGGATACCAAGAGATCCCCGGTTTACTTATTGAGGATACCAAGAGATCCTCGGGATACTAAGAGATCCCCGACTTACTTATTGAGGATACTAAGAGATCCTCGGGATACCGAGAGATCCCCAGTGTTGATGATGAGGATACCAAGAGATCCTCGGGATACCAAGAGATCCCCCGGCTACTATTCCTTGTGAGGGCAGTTTTCCGTGTATTGTTACCTTTGCTTTCTATTACTGTTCTTCCTTATTTACCTGGTTTAGATTCTCGCTGTAGACTTTGTTTAAACTATTTCTGTTATCTCATTATTTATTATGTTAGCTCAGTAGGGCCCTGACCTTCCTCGTCACTACCCAACCGAGGTTAGGCTTGGCACTTACTGAGTACCGCTGTGGTGTACTCATGCCCTTCCTGCGCATGTTTTTCATGTGCAGATCCAGGTACTTCCTCCCAGACGTATCATCCTCGTGGTGGAGAGTCCTAGCTGAGACTTGAGGTATATCTGCTACGTTCGCAGACCAGGAGTCTCTACTCTATTCCGGCTTTAGCAGATAGTTCCTTTTCTTTCCTTTCATGTTGTTCAGACATTCTGGTGTAGAGCATTTTACTACATTCTATTAGCCTCTGTTTCCCGTGAGTTTCAGGGTTTTGGGATTTAGTTGCAGACTTCCGCATATTTCGAGTTGTATAGGCTGAGTGGCCTTGTATACAGTTGTTATTTCCGTATGTTCAGTTTTAATTTATTATTCCACAAATGTTAATTTGTTATTCCGCACTGTTAGGCTTACCCAGTTGTAGGAACTAGGTGCCATCACGACATGTTTCATGGAGGGTGAACTGGGGTCGTGACAGCTGCACGACGCAGCAGTGATATACTGATTATGATAATGAGGCCGAGGGCCTAAGATTGTGCGCCACGAGGTGGCTTGATATTCATATGAGGTCGAGAGCCTGTTTATGATGCCACGAGATGGCTTGATATTACGCTTGGGCCGTAAGGGGCCCCTCTAGGAGTTTGCACACCCCCAGTAAGCGCGGGTACCCATTGTGATGTGAGATATAGCCCGAGGGGCTGGTATGGATATGAGATATAGCCCGAGGAGCTGGTATTGTTCTGAGATATTGCCCGAGGGGTGGATTTGTTGACATTGTTCCCGAGGGGCGAACCTTTATGTACTTATCTTTCTTATTTACCTGTCATGTACCTGTTTAATTGTGTAATTGTGCCCGAGTGGCGGATCTTCTATGCTTATCTATTCCAATTGCTTGCATTCAATTGCTTAACTATTGAAAAGCCATTTTTGAAGAAGTTTAAATTGAGCTAAGGTGCTTAAGAGATTTCACAGCTTCATTGCTTTCTTAGTGGTTTTGTACTGCTTCTATAAATCACGTTGATGTACTCTTCGTGATTTCCTATCACTCAGTCTTCATTTATTTTTATTACTCACTGAGTTGGAAGTACTCACTTTACTCCCTGCACCTTGTGTGCAGATTCAGGTATTTCTGAACTCGGTAGCGGGTATTGGTTGCTCAGAGGCAGAGTCATCGGAGTTTAGCAAGGTAGCTGCCCGACGTTCCCAACACTGCTTTTCTCCCTCTCGATTTCATTAGACCGTATTTAGTACATTTTTGAGTCTAGTTGTATTCGAACCTTAGTAGATGCTCATGACTAGTGACACCCCGATGTCGGGCTGTGTTGGTTTTTATTTCCGCAAATTATACTGTTAAAAATGCTCATTTTGGGATTTTATTTCTGATTAAAGACTTAGTAGTTATTGTTTTAGTTGTTTAAAGTGAATTGGAGGTGTGTCGGCTGGCCTTGTCTTCACGAGAGGCGCTATCACGATCGGGTTGGGATTTAGGGTCATGACACAATGGTAAGGAGTTCAACCCCAAGGCCAGCTACACATTCACTTTGGAACAAAGACGACATATTTGTAAGTGGGTTACAAACCTAAAGATGCCCAAGGGCTATGCTTCAAACCTGGGAAAATGTGCCGATATGGTTGAGGGAAAAAAAGGGAGTATGATCTGTATGATCCTTTTATAATTGTAGAAAAAGTTAGGCAAGTGTACTATGCTCCATATCCATTACGGAGGGATAAGGCTGATTGGCTGGTTGTAATCAAAACAAAGCTAGGGTGGAAGTTGAGAATGTGCTTGATGTTGCTTACCAAAATGATACCTCAAGTGTTAACCAAATGGTGGATGATCAGTTAGAAAATGACTTGGAGCATCCTCAACGCATATTAGAAGAAGTTGATATGGAGGAAATAACAATAATAGAAAATGAGGATGAAGAATCACCTAATGAAAATAAAATAAGTGAAGAGCAAGAATTTTTAGACGAGGAAGGATACGTCGAAGACGACTAGTATGTTAGTTTGTTCAAGCACTCTCTAACTTATATAGATTTATATTCTCAATTCTAACATTTTTTTAAATTTATGCAGATGACCGATAGGGGTTGAGGTAGGTCTAGGAAGAATAAAAGGCCTATTGATCATGATGATGGTGCTACACCCTCGCTTCCTTCCACTCCACACTTGCATCCCTCTGCTGCTGATGGCCGACAGCAATCTTCTAGGCACACATCTATTCCACCACATCCATCTACTCATCATACTACCTACCATTCACCCTCCCAATAGTATTATTACCATTCTCCGCTACAGGGCTATACCCTGCTTCCTCCATATGATCCTACATGTAGTTACATGCGTCCATCGAGTCAACAGTCACAGGGCCATGTGGTACGCCCGTCATCTGCTCCATTTGCTTCATCACCAGCTGGATCGCATCCATCTACATTTCAAACAGCCGGATTGCAATAGTGGTCTGCATCGCAGCAGGGATCTAGATCGATGCAGGGGTGTGGATCGCAACCATCTTCATCAGGGACCCCGTCTCCCTCTCCATAGAGTTCGTCTCCTAGCATTTCTAGACTTCGTCTTCGGTATAGTAGCGCTGAGCCAGATGTTTCCCCTTCTGCGCACGCTTCAGATTCATCGGAGGATGATGATCCATATGAAGTGCGGTATGATCATTATCATAGGATGATCATCAAGCCTGAAGGCAATGGGTAAGATTTATTTATTACTTCTTTATTTTTGCTGAATTATTATAGATACTCTTGTTTATTTAATATAATTGCTATGTTGCAGGTTCATACCTAATCATCAGGTTACAAAGATAATCACTGAAGTTCTTGGCCGGTTGTATGATGCACCCTATCCGACCTGGAGTGACTTTCCACCGGAGCTCGTGCAGCAAATTTTCAACCAATTTAAGGTTTTAATACAATTCTTATCTATTTAAGCATTATATTAACAATATTTTCATCTAACATTACATACTTTATTTGTATACTAAGTGTGCGTGGGAGGACCGGTATAATAGTGAAATTTGTGCAAATTTTGTGTTCAAATGCCGTAAGAGACTATATGATTCCTTCTGCTCTGCACGAAAGAAGAACAAGAAGCATTCATGGGTTCAACCACATTTATGGGAGGATCTGCTGAGGCAGTGGACCACCGAGAAATTCGAGAAGAAGAGTGAACAGGGAAAGAAGGCCCGAGCATCTGAGAAGTGTGGCTCCTTGCAGTGTGTGGGTACAAGGAGCATGGGGGCTACGAGGAGACTACTAGTAATTCCTTAAAATTTTTACATCTATTTTTCGAACTATATTTATATATTTTAATTTAGTTAACACGTTCTATTATATTTGTAGGAAAAAAATATGGGGGAAGATGACTCATGATGAGTTCTTCATGGAGACTCACATCCGGAAGAAGAAGGCACCGACAGATCCAACTAGATGGGTCGAGGACCAGGCGGAGACTGCATATGTAAGTTTCATCAATAAGTGTTTGTAATATTATATAGTTAATAATTTTCTATCTTCTAAATAAAGGGTCGCTACAAGATTAATGTGGAGGAGTACACTCAGAGCTTGCCACCGAATGAGCAAGGCGAGCAACCACCCCTTTCAGACGAAGAAGCGCAGAGGATATGGTTGGATATTGTCAGTGGTCATAATAAAGGGATAGCATAGGGCCTTCCAGAGAGATCATTTCGGCACTATAGGGCTGGATTGCAAGGTATGGGGACTTCCGCCCAAGGCGAGGCAATTGACTCGACTATCTCGTCTATGGAAAAGAAGATCGCAAAGCTGACAGCAGAGCTTGAAAAGACAAAGACTAGAGAAGAAAAGAGAGATGAACAATTTGGTAAGTCTTAAAACATCATACAAACTTGCTCGCGCAATTAAATCGCCAAAATAACACCTAGAACTACGAATTGAATACCTAATCGAATGAAATTTCAAGAAAGCTTTAAACTTCTAACTCCACAACCGGACGTCCGAATCACGTCAAACCAATTTTGTTTCTCACCAAATTTCACATATAAGTTATAAGTATTATATTGGACCTGTACCGGGCTCCGGAACCAAAATATGGATCCGGTATCAACAAGGCCAAACATCAATCAATTCTTTAAAACTATTAGATTTTCAGACTTTTAATTTTCCACAAAAATTCATAACTCGAGCTAGGGACCTCGGAATACGATTCCGAGCATACGCCCAGATCCTATATTTCATTACGGACCCACCGGAACCGTCAAAATACGAGTTCGGATCCGTTTACTCAAAACGTTGACCGAAGTCAACTAATCAACTTTTAAGGCAAAAATTCTTATTTTTATCAACTTTCAATATAAAAGCTTTCCGGAAACACGCTCGGACCGCGCATGCAAATCGAGGAGGGTAAAAATGAGATTTTTAGGGCTTAAGAGCGCATAATCGAGTTCTAAAACATAAGATGACCTTTTGGGTCATCAAAATTGGTTTCCACAATACCAATCTCAACTTTGAGTCAATACTCAATCAATATCAAAATCCGTAAATATGATAAGAACGATCGACATAACGATAAACTAATCTAAGCATGGGTAATTTGATGACAGAAAGCAAAATTTTCATGAATAAGACTCACTCGCATGATATGACTCGACAACAACGTATAGGTACTCGTCACCTTACCTATACGTTGTAATCAACATTCAAACACGTAGCAAATAAGTAAATAATACCTAATCCCTCAAGCCAAGGTTAACCACGACACTTACCTCACTCCGCCAAACTCAAAGCTTAACCACAGCTTTTCCCTTCACACAAGCCTCCAGAACAATAGAATCTAACAAATTACCAACCAAATGATTCAATTTAAGCCTTAAGAACTACCCACGATTGCAATGAATTCACTTTAGGCCATTTTTGAAAAGTCAACACCCGGGCCCGCTTGGTCCAAACCCAAAATTCGGACCAAAACCCGATTACCCATTCGCCCCCGTGCCCGGATATGTATTTGGTTTTGTAATCCAACCTCAATTTGAGGTCTATATCCCCAATTAATCAAATCCCTAGTTTCTATCCAAAAAAATTCCCAATTCCACCATGAAAACCTTAGATTTTAGGTTGAAATCTTGTAAAATAAAATAAAAGATTGAAAGAAACTAATTTAAGATCACTTACCTATGATTTGGGGAAGAAGTGGTCTTTGGAAAATTGCCAAGAGGGTTTCTTGTTTAGAAAGTATTGAAAAATGACCAAAAATCTCGTCTAAGTCAAGTTTTACCAGTTGCAGATGTCGCAAATGCGACCTCGGCTTCGCAAATGCGAGAAATCCATCGAATTTGCGAAGATTCTCACAATTCTGTCATCTTCGCAAATGCAAAGAAAAATTCGCAAATGCAAATTTGTGAACTAAGCTGGCCGCAAATGCGACCCCACGATCGCAAATGCGAAGACTGCCCCTCCCAGACCCATATTGCAAATGCAACGATTAGTTCGCAAATGCGAACTTGTATGGCCCAGCTTCTCTTCGCATTTGCGATTAGAAGCTCACAAATACAAACCCCTTAGAGGTCGCAATTGCGATGCCTGATCTCGCAAATGCGAGATCAGAGGCCTGCAACTAGATCAGTTACACCAGCAAATTTTTCCAAGTTCAAATCACTCTGTAGCCTATCCGAAACTCACCCGAGCCCTCGAGGCTCCAATCCAAACATGCATCCAAGTCTGAAAACATCATACGAACTTGCTCGTGTGATCAAATCGCCAAAATAACACTTAGATCTACGAATTTAGCACCAAATCAAATGGAATTCTCAAGAACACTTTAAAATTTCTATTTTCTCAACCAGACGTCCGAATCACGTCAAACCAATTCTTTTTTTCATCAAATTTCACAGACAAGTCATAAATGTGATATTGGCCCTATACCAGGTTTCGGAACCGAAATACGGACCCGATATCCAAAAAGTCAACTTTGGGTCAAACCTTCAAATTCATTAAGTCTTTAACTTTCAAATTTCGACAAAGTCCGATATCTCGGGCTAGGGACTTCGATTTCAATTTCGGGCATACGCCCAAGTCCCAAATTACGATAGGGACCCAGCAGGGCCGTCAAACACGAATTCGGGTCTGTTTACCAAAAATGTTGACCGAAGTCAACTTAAATGAAGTTTTTAGGCAAAATTTCTTATTTTTAACATCTTTTAACATAAGAGCTTTCCGAAAACACGCCTGGACTGCGCACGTAAATCGAGGAGGGTAAAAATGAGATTTCTAAGGCTTAAAAGCGCAGAATTGAGTTCTAAAACACAAGATGACCTTTCGGGTCATCAGACAAAATATTACTCCCTCCGTTTTATATTAAATGAGGTACTTTCCTTTTTAGTTTGTTCCAAAATAAATGAAACATTTCTAAATTTAGAAATAATTCAACTTTAAACTCCTCATTTTACCCATTTTACCCTTAATGAGAAGCTTTTATAACCACACAAAATTCATGGCTTCACAAAGCTTTACCCCTTAAGCTTTTAAGATCACAAATTTCAAAAGTCTTTCTTTTTTTTTCTTAAACTCCGTGCTGAGTCAAACTACCTCATTTAATTTGAAACGGAGGGAGTAGTTTTTTATGACATCTTGATTTATTGCCCCAATTGGAATTTGCACCTTGAACATGTTAAAATAACTTTTAAAATATTGAGGAAACACCTATTTATTATGAAACTTTTCAGATGTACTTTTGATTTGCACGAACTATATTATTTGAGTCACATTGTTACTCTAAATGGTTTTAAGGTTGACCAATGAAAAATTTAAAATATGGTGGATTGGCCTACACCTAATAACATCTCTGAGCTGCCTGAATTTTCAGGTCTAACAGGTTATTACCAAAAGTTTGTCTGCAACTATGGTGTCAGCACTGTTATTATACTGTATTTGTAAACTAATTCTGGATAAGATAAAATAACATATAAACAGAAAATGTAAACGAAATAAAAGTTAATCCGAGCCCACTGAATTCACAATGTTTCATTAAGGAATTTAATCCCCTCCTAGTACCCAAGGTTATGGATTATCCCTCCTAGGATAGAACGAATTACACACTGGTGTAGTGGTACTTAACATTGTCTCATCACGAGAATGAACCAAAATTTTAGTTGACAATGTTGAACCGTCATTAATGACTTTGTTTGATCTCCTTGAACCTAGATCTTGGGATCTCCAGTCTTCTAGGTAGAGTTACCGCCACAATGACTTGTTCTCGGCCATAGTCCCATTCCCCTTGATGATTTATCAACTACCTCTCTAGTTAGGCCTTTTGTAAGTGGATGCAACACATTATCGCTTGACTTTACATAGTCAATTGTGATAATTCTTCTAGAGAGTAATTGCCTAACGGTTTTATGTCTTCGTCATATATGACGATATTTAACATTATACATAACGCTCCCGGCCCTTCCAATTTCCGATCGACTATCATGATGTATGCATATTGGTGCCAACAGTTTGGGCCAAAATGGAATGTCTTCCAAGAAATTTCGGAACCATTTAGCTTCTTCACCGACTTTATCTAAAGCTATGAACTCAGCCTCCATTGTAGAGCGGGCAATACAAGTTTGTTTGGACGACTTCCAAGATACCGCTCCTTCACCAATAGTGAATACATATCCACTTGTGGACTTAGAATCAGTTGAACCGGTGATCCAATTTGCATCACAGTATCCCTCAATTACCGCAGATATTTACTGTAGTGCAAAGCAAAGCCCTGGGTATGTTCTAAATATCCCAAAACTGGTTTCATTGCCATACAATGAGATTGAACTGGATTGCTCGTGTATCGACTCAATTTACTTATAGCACAAGCTATATCTGGCTGTGTACAATTCATTATATACATTAAGCATCCCAACACACGAGCATAATCCAATTGTTATATGCTTTGGCCTTTGTTCTTTGCTAATGCTAGATTCACGTCAATTGGAGTCTTTGCAACTTTAAACCCTAAGTGTGTGAACTTTTAAAGTACCGTCTTCATATAATTAGATTGTGACAATGCCAGACCTTGAGGAGTCTTATGGATCTTAATCCCCAGAATTAATCAGCAACTCCTAATTAGTCTTTCATATCAAACTTGCTAGTTAGCATACGCTTAGTAGCATTTATGTTGGCAATGTCATTACTCATTATCAACATATCATCCACATATAAGCAAACAATGACTATGTGATTTGGAACATTTTTAATGTACACACATTTATCACATTCGTTTATCTTAAAACCATTTGACATTGTTTGGTCAAATTTTGCATGCCATTGTTTGGGTGCTTGTTTTAGTCCGCAGAGGGGCTTAACAAGTCTACATACCTTCTTTTCTTTACCTGGAACCACAAAACTTTCAGGTTGTTCCAAGTAGATTTCTTCCTCCAAATATCCATTCAATAAGGCCGTCTTAACGTCCATTTGATGAATTTCAAGACCATACACTGCAGCTAATACTACTAACATCCATATGGACGTAATTCTTGTAACTGTAGAGTATGTATCAAAGTAGTCAAGACCTTCTCATTATTTATACCCTTTGACTAAATTCTTCCCTTAAATTTATCAATAGTGCCATCATCTTTCATTTTTCTCTTAAAAATCCATTTAGAACACAAAGGTTTATTTCCAAGAGGAAGATCAACCAATTCCCATGTATGGTCGTTCAATATGGATTCTATTTCACTATTGACTGCCTCTTTCCAAAATAATGATTCCGAAGAAGACATAGCTTCTTTAAATGTTCGAGGCTCATTTTCCAATAAGAAAGTCACAAAATCTGGTCCAAATGAAGTAGACGTTCTTTGACGTGTACTACGTCTTGGATCCTCCTGATTAAATGTACTTTTTGTATCTTCCCGAGGTCGTTTTGATCCTTCACCAATCGACTCACATTCCTTTTTATTTGGATATATATTTTCAAAGAACTCAGTATTATCTGATTCTATAATCGTATTATTATGAATGTCGGGATTTTCTGATTTATGAACTAGAAATCGATATGCTTTACTATTGGTCGCATATCCTATGAAAACACAATCAACGGTTTTCGGTCCTATTTTTACCCTTTTGGGTTTAGGAACTTGCACTTTTGCCAAACACCCCCACACTTTAAAATAATTCAAGTTGGGCTTCCTTCCTTTCCATTTTTCATATGGAATGGATTGTGTTTTGCTATGGGGTACTCGATTTAGTATTCGGTTAGCCATAAGAACGGCTTCCCCTCACAAGTTTTGTGGCAAACCAGAACTTATCAACAATGCGTTCATCATCTCCTTCAATGAACGATTCTTTCTGCAATTCCATTGGATTGGGGCGTGTAAGGGCCGTTGTTTGATGAATAATTCCATATTCTAAACATGTTTCTTCACAAGGAGATTCATATTCACCACCCCTATCACTTCTTATAATTTTGATTTTCTTGTTAAGTTGCGTTTCAACTTCATTTTTAATGTGTAGTGCTTGAATGCGTCTATTGCTTCATCTTTACTATTGAGTAAGTAAACATAGTAATATCGAGTACTATCATCAATAAAAGTTATGAAATACTTCTTTACACCGCGAGATGGTATTGACTTCATGTCACAAATATCTGTGTAAATTAAGTCTAAAGGATTTGAATTCCTTTCAACTGACTTATAAGGATGTTTAACATACATAGATTCCACACATATTTGACATTTTTATTTGTTGCATTCAAACTTAGGCAATACTTCCAAATTAATTATTCTCCGCAAGGTTTTATAATTGACATGACCCAAAGGTATATGCCATAATTCATTTGACTCAAGTAAGTAAGACGAAGCTGAAATTTTATTATTATTCTCAACAACCATTACATTTAGCTTGAAAAGGCCCTCAGTGAGGTAACCTTTTCCTACAAACATTTCGTTCTTACTTATTACAACCTTATCAGATACAAAAACACACTTAAACCGTTCTTAACAAGAACTCCAGCAGAGACTAAGTTCTTCATAATCTCGGGAACATGAAGGACGTTGTTCAAAGTCACCACCTTGCCAGAAGTCATTTTCAGAAATATCTTCCCACATCCTTCAATCTTGGTCGTTGCAGCATTTCCCATAGAAAGTGTCTCTTCGGGTCCAACAGGAGCATATGTAGCAAAAGCTTCCCTAACAACACAAACATGGCGAGTGGCTCCAAAATCAATCCACCACTCCTTAGGATTTCCCACCAGGTTGCATTCAGAAAGCATAGCACATAAGTCATCAACATCTTCGTGCTTTTCAACCAAGTTTGCTTGACCCTTCTTCTTGTCTTTCTTCGGAGCACGACAATCTGTAGATTTGTGTCCAGCTTTCCCACAGTTGTAGCAATTTCCGTCGAACCGCTTCTTGCTTGGGTTGCTTTTCGGTCCAGATGTTTGCTTCCTTTTTCTCTTATTTTGAGAAGTATCCTCAACAATGTTTGCTCCCATTATTGTTGAGTTTCCACGGCCTCTCTTTTCAGCAGCTTTGTTGTCCTCTTCGATTCTCAACCGAACAATGAGATCTTCAAGCGATATCTCCTTGCGTTTGTGTTTCAAGTAATTTTTGAAGTCCTTCCACAAAGGAGGCAACTTCTCAATCATCGCTGCTACTTGGAATTCTTCATTGATGACAAGACCTTCAGCAAGGAGATAGTGAATAATCACTTGCAATTCCTGGACTTGGGTAATAATAGACTTGCTATCTACCATTTTGTAGTCTAAAAACTTAGCGGCAACAAATTTCTTCAACCTAGCATCTTCAGTTTTGTATTTTTTTTCAAGCGCAGTCCACAATTCTTTTGACGTCTCCACACCACTGTAGATGTTATACAGATCGTCTTCCAGTCCGCTAAGAATATAATTCTTGCACAGAAAATCAGAATGCGTCCATGCCTCAATAACGAGAAAGCGTACATTCTCTGGAGTTTCATTGGGCAGAACAGGAATATCTTCCTTAATAAACTTCTGTAGACTTAAAGTAGTCAAGTAAACGTTTAAAACTGGAGTAGAAAATCGCCACGAAGGCTTTAATCTCCAAAACGGGATTAGAAAAACCACAAAGGTTTTAGTCTCCAGAACAGTAAGTATAACACAAATACAATATAGAATTAAATTCCTTATGCTTGTTATTATACCGTATTTGAAAACTAATTCTGGAAAAGATAAAATAACATATAAACAGAAAATGTAAACGAAACAAAATTAATCCGAGCCCACTAAATTCACAGTATTTCCTTAAGGAATTTAATCCCCTCCTAGTACCCAAGGTTATGGACTATTCCTCCCAGGATAGAATGCCGGTGTAGTGGTACTTCAAACCCCAGTGTTTCAACGAACACAAAGTTCGGTAGCAAATCACACTTACTGTTGCTTTCTTTGAAGTGAAAAGTATGTAGAAGAAAGGAGGAGAACTCAGAAAATCGTCTGAGAGAATGGACTGGTATTTATAGCCAATGTTGGGTTGAAAACTGAAGAGGTGCAACTCTTCAGAATGGCTGTTTATGCAAAATGGCCATAGCATAAATGCCATAACATAAATGGCTATTCACGCAACAATAAACCGGGAATTCAAGAGGGAGGTTAATTTACAGTTACAAAATCGAAAAACGGAAAACGGATATTGGAAAAACGTTTAATATTCCGTTGGATTTAATATTTACTATTAACAAATAAATTTGGTCCAAAAAATTAATCAATCAATTGACCGAAGCCGAAACCGAGCCGAGCGAGTGATGACGACAACGACGACGGTTCACTTAAAAATTTCATTTTTCTCCATTTCCTATTCACCCTCTTTTAAGCCTATTTAGCTTGAAACCTCAACAATCACAAGACCACTCACCAACTTGTTAAAAAAGAGGCAATTTAGGTGGACTGAAGAAGCTAAAACTGATGACAGAGATGTGCTATCAAGTCAAAGGCTATATCAGAGACTCGTTGGGTCAAGAGAGCATAACGTGATTCTTTGAGAAAGTTCTTATCAAATAGAAAAGGCGTAATGACTTCCTGGCCACTTAAATTTGTAGGGCTTTTGAAAGCCGATACAAACTTTGGATTTTCCTATTTGAACACTCAAACTTGACAAAACGGGTACTAATAAACACTTTTGGCCGTTGACCATACCTATATGGAAGCACTGCAGCTGACATGGCTAAATTGTGTGCAAATCACGCTGCCAAGGCGCGTGAATAGGACCACTATCCGACAAGATGGGGAGTTCTCTTAAACGTAATGAAGAACTGGGTTCCATTTGTATTAGGACCACTATTCGCCATCGAGAGAAGACCAGCCTCAGTGTGAACAACTTTAAAGTTTTCGTCTACATGGAGAAAAAAAATTACCATCATTAACCAATCATATAACCATTTATCAAACACTCAAACATATATACTACTAATCTACCTGGAAATTTTGTGTGCCTTACTTGTCTGGGCTAGAGTTTGGAAGTTAAAGAGTCCTCTGCACCAATTGAAAGTTCAGGGCCCAGAAGGGGAAAAGCATACCATTCTCTTTGGAGAAATCACCACCCTATAGAAAACAGAAAGAAGTCTTGGGATGATGATTATTCCCCAATATATTGACCTACGGGAAAAAAATCTAGAAGTCCTATGTAGATTACAGAAGAAATATAAAGGCAAAAATAGCTATATCTTTTATGTCAACTATAGTCATCAAACCAAGCCCAAAAAGTTCATGAACCAGATCAGCTGATATTCACCCTTACACAATTAATTTCTCATTTGAAATAAATGACAAGCACAACAATTTTTTTTTTTTTTTGGAATTCCAATTTTTTTTTTTTTTGGTTATGGTCTAATCATGGCCATAGCGATGTTGTGAATTTGATTTAGAATAAGAGAGAAAGAATGATGAAGAAAAAGAGAAAGGAGAAGAAAGAAGAGTAAAGAAAGGAAGGGAGGAGGGTGAACGAAGAAGAAGGGGCGGTTGGGTATGTTTCAGGGTTTTTTCTTTTTTTATTTTTCCTTTTTTGTATTTGTAACTTTTCTTTTCTGATTTTGTATTTAAAATGGGACCCACAAATAACACATGTCAAGTAATAAATAGCTTAGAATGATGTGTTGTACATGTCAGCGCAATTGGTATACACGCTCTGGTGGATGTGTTTATTAGTACCCATTTTGTTAAGTTTGAGTGTTTAAACGGAAAAATCCAAAGTTCATGTATCGGCTTTCAAAAGCCCTACAAGTTTAAGTGGCCAAAGTTTGTTAATGATGCCACATGGGAGGATTCACAGCTTATATAGAATTATTTTCCTACTTTCAATCTTAAGGACAAGGTGTGCCAATAGCTCACCTGTTGGCACGGGAAGGAGCCAAGCAATCAAATTGTGATGGTTTAGTTTATTATGTTGTAATTCCTACCTTTGTTACTGGCAGACAAGGAGAGCCTTTCTTCTATCAATAAATTAGTTAGTGAAAGTAACTGAAGGAAGCTCGCCAAACTTGGCAACCTTAATCCGTTCTTTGAATGCAAAAGGCGAAGAAAAAAAGAAGAAATATTTTTGTCCAAATGCCATGCATGGCCTTTCAACTGTTCGTAATGATCCACTAGATCTTGTCAGATATTACGTAGTTTGAAATAATAAATTATTCCAGTTTCTTAAAAAAAAAAAAGAAAGATAGTGTAATATTTTTCTGAATATGTGTGTACACAATTTAAATCTCTTATACACGTGACTAGTGAGGTGCAGAAACATACACGTGCATGCACATAGGGGCGGATCTAGGGTGTAAGATACGGATTCCCGGGAACTCAGTAACTTTTGCGTAGATCCTGTATTTTTGTTAAAAAAATTATTAAATATTTATAAATATCTATTTGTGAACCCAGTTATTATTGTATATTAATTTAAAATTGCGACAGGAACCCATAAATTTAAAATTCTGGATCCGCCTCTGCATGCACAGAGATCAATAGCAAGCAGACAGAGGTAGCAAGTTATTAAACTGGATTTGTTGACTCTGATGCTGTTCGCATGGCAGAAAAAGTATTGGGGCGACTCTTTCCTTGTTTGTCTTTTTTTTCCTTGCGTTGTATGCTTAAGATATCATCTCTAACTCTAAACTTTTTGACCTTGCTAAAGGTTTTTTTTCCTGCCAGAGAAAGAAGTTTTTTTTTTTTTGTTTTTTAAAAAAATAAAATTTTTAAAGCTTTTTTCCGGTGAAATGACTTGTAAATGGTGTGGAGAGTAAAAATTAGAAGCAATGAGTAATTTTGGTGGTACCTCTTTGCCTTTTTTCAAAAAATTATAATTTTTAGGTAAGATAAGTTGACTCTCACATAATTATCATCCTTCAACTAATTGTAGTCACATATATTTTTGATGATCGCAAGTTACTATTCCCTTTGTTTTAAAAAGATTGACACAATCCTCTATTTCCATAATGAGAAGTTTTTATAGCCACACAAACGTTATGACTTGGTCAAGAGCACAACTGCACAAGTTTTAAAAGTTTGAACATTATGACATATTTGAACCATAAATTTCAAAAAAATTCCTCTATTTATTAAACCTTATTCAAGTTAAATTAAGACATACAAATTGAAACAGAGGGAATATTAAATTTGGAAGCCCTAAATATGCTATGCATACATGAAAGCTAATCAAGAGGCATATATATTTTGGCAAAAGTTAGGATGCAGTCGGATACTATTGATGACAAGGAGATAATATTCCCTCCTTTTTAATTTATATGATCATATTTTCGTATTAGTCCGTGCCAAAAAGAATGAAATATTTTTATATTTGGAAATAATTTACCTTTATTTGGAAATATTTGGAATTCGCCAATTCAAGTCTAATTCTACACCGGACCTCCAAAATTACTTCCGATCACACTCCTAAGTCACAAATCATCCCCCGAAGCTAACCTAATCGTTGGAATCCACATCCGAGCCCTCTAACTCATAGGTCAACATCCAGTTGACTTTTCCAAAACAAGCCTTCCTTAAAGAGACTAAGTGTCTCATTTCCTTCCAAAAATCAACCCAATCAACTCGTTCACACAAGACACTGATAATGAAGCATAACGAAGCAGGAAATGGGGGAACGGAGCGATTCTCATGAGACGACGGGTTGGGTCGTCACATCCTCCCAACTTAAACAAACGCTCGTCCTCGAGCGTACCCAGAGTTGTCCTAGAAGCCAACCAATAGCTGAATGACCTTACCAAGCATATACCCGGGGTGATCCCACGTCACCCTATCTCGCATAGGTCCGATAACACAACATAGCTGAAATTTCACAATCCATCTAGTCCATAAACCATAGAACCACATTGTACTTTCCGAAATCATACACAAGATCAGAACCTCACATCTATACTCAGAATAAGCCCGAACCAGCTGTAATAACCCATACCTGCAACCTCAGGTGCAATCATATGATATACTACATAATCCAAACACTCGAAACGATAACTTCTATTCACAGCAGTTGCCCACAACACCCGAATACCGGTAGAAAACCTCTTATCAACTAAGGTCTTATTCCAACACTTTCATATAATGCCAACGATAAATGAAACACGCAATAAACCGTAACCATTTCTCAGATCAACCATTCATGAAGCCACTTTCCTTTTGACTAATACCACAGCAGATTCCGAGCCGAACCTCGATATTATCCTTCCAACAAGCTGAAATCAGATCCGTTCGTATTCATTAGTGACCCCAACGATCACCTCGAATCCAACACACTATGATATGACACCTCAATATAGGCCTAAGCCACAACTTGCATAATACGCGCACCAATAAGAAACGGTCTGAACATACTCAAATCATGAAAAATGACTCAAACGAAAGAGTTGTACCTCAAGCTCATCAGTACTATCACAACACAAGGCTGAGACCCCGTCCCACATCATAGAAATAGAACACCTGAATCTACCCCGAAAGGTCATAACCAATACTCCATTTACCGAGCAACACCCAATTACTCTTCCCGCTCGACTCTTACTATGAATCCCCAATAGAACCGCACCACATGTTCCTATAACCAACAAATCATAACATCTCACAACACCGAAAAGCAACTCATAGCTCTCCTCAGATCACTACAAGCTCAATAACGATCGAATCAACCTATCCCTCAACAATACAATTCGGGGCCAACCAAGCCAACTCAAGCTAAACACGTATCCACATCGGCCTACCAACGAACTCATTACCAAGAAAGCCTGAAGCTGCTCCTTCCACTACTATAACTCCTGTCGGAGCCGTACGATACGGTGCCCGACACCAAATCAATATCGAAATCCACAACCTCGCCCGGCGACATGCCCGGCCACAAGAAACGCATCCGAAAAGTCCTTTAACACCGGAACGGAACCAATGGTAGAAACCTCTGCACTGACATCCATCACGAAGGCCCAATTAAGAAAAGCAATCCTTCCCAACCGTCCGCTGGGTCTTTGAAATATAAACCACTCTGCAAGAACATAATCCAATGCACCTCGCCACTCAACCCGTGGTATTTCCGGCATAGCCCGTAGCGCAATAGTTTAGAATCACCTAACACTAAGACAACCAGTCTGAATTTCAACATCATATCCAAAATCTAACATACCAGCAATTAAAGATCCACTCGAGCCTCCAAATCCCGATTGCCGCTAAACGGTGCCGAATACACACGATCCACAACCACGACATAGCCTGTACATGAGAACTCCCAGTCTCCAACTCCATATAGCACACGAATCATCATACCTGATCCCAATTTTGCCGTCCGAATGCATACCACACCTTAAATACCCCATCACTCCACGATAGATACTTTAAAATTTCCTGTGCCACCAAGCAAACCCGAATACCACCAGGTGATCCAATAAGAAAATGCCGCAATACTACCGAAGTATCATCAGTTTAATCACATTACCCTTTTTCTGAGACACATACTCTCGTCAAATCGCTTCCAATTAGCAACACCATTTCCTTGTTTATCTGAGGCTACCCGTTGCCTAAGAGTTTTATGAACTTCTTTTCAGAACTGAATTGAAACCTCGTACACGCAAATCTGGATCCTCCATAACATACCACATATACCATACCATCCAAGGATAGCAGGAAAACTTTCATCTCCCTTCCGAGCCACAGACATCTACGCACTCAACTAGTCAAGAACTTCCATTGATCCCATCTAGAAGAAAAATCATTACACATTCCATGTCTCTCATATTCGTAGAAAATACACTTCTTCAACCACGGTAGAAATCAACAAGAACTCTCTCAATTCCGTTTGCATAAATTAAACTGCCAGTACGGAATCCTTCTAACTCGACCAAGCTAATCAAGCCATCAAAACCCAAGAGCATTGCTGCAAAATACTTGTAAGGGCTCATTACCTCGAACACATACGAAGAATTAATCATATCCTTACCATACCGATTCGGTCTACTATCAAGCTATTCCATCTATCTAATTTCCCTTCTGATTCATCATCAACTTGATATTGCCCCTTGCTGTAGCACCACAGTTCCTCAACCCAGGCTCACTACACGAGACCCAAGCACAAGACCACACTGTCTAAGACCCATAAGCCACTGAATCCTCTCTCAAATATTCCCAGAAACACCACATTCCAAAATACTTTACTCTGAAGAACTTCCGGCGAATCTAAATCCGTTACTTTTACTTTCCAGATACTGATACATAGAATCCCATAATTAACATAAAATACCACAAGTCTTGACCTTTTCCAATGAAAACACAGTCTCTAACCACATACACAACCTTAAGACACCTGATTGTTACATGTAGAATCTTGAACACATTAAAACCATTCTCGAGAGTCATTTACTTCTTATTCAAACTGCAATTCACCTGATCAAACGAACATAAATACCCGTGCCTCATTAGCACTCTGACACCGCAGGATATGACCTCATCCCAATACAAACAAACATCTTCCTGCTCCATGCACCGAGCATTCTTTACCAACAACAGCTTAAGACATCCTGTGATTCTCACACATCTACGAGGAACCATATAACCTTTGTCAAAATTTTTCTTCACTCGTGCCATCTCGGCTCAATTTCCGCAACCAGAACTGATTCGCCAGCATGCCTCAAACCGGAACCAACATAGCACATAACCTTACAATTAGCTAATCAATAGCAAACTCCCCAACTTGGCTCGAAGCCATAGATCAAAACACTCCCAACAACTCATAACGCACATACTCCATTGCTGTCTTAATGCCATAGTGAGATTAAACTCAATCCTTCATAAGCTTGTGGAAACACAAATCATCTAGAATTTTTTATTTTTTTTAACTCTTCTACAAATCTCGCATTCACTCACACAACAGTTAAGCCCACTCTCTAGGCGATCCAATTTAGATGTCAACACATTTTCTTCACTTGTAAATGAGATCTTCTAATAGATAACATAAGGATCACACAACTTTAGAACACTGCGCAGGAGATGACCCACCTGCTTTGCCTCCAACTACCATTTCTGTATACCTTCCACCGTCCTAAATTGTACGCAGTCACTTAGTCTTCCTGAGTCTGAACTCATACCGCAACATAAAATTTTTACTTCACTCTCAACTGGAAACATGAAAAGATTTTTCACGCGCCCATAACTCGGGCTATACCTCGAATCGCAATGGAATTCAAACACCTAATAGTTCTTCTATCATCCAGTAGGCCTTCCTCATCACCTCCAAGTCACATAGATGCACCTTGCAGCACTAACATACGCACCACGTAGCTAACCAGCCGTCACTCCCACTAATAGGGGCAATGCCGAACATATAAGTTCGAAACACTTGCTCACACAATCAGCACCTCGGTGCTCAAGCCATAGGAAAAGATCCGGCCTCGAGTCCTCCAGACTGGCCAAACATAAACTCACAGAGATTGCATCTCGCCCCTCGATCGGGGAATCACAAGCCATCAAGGCACATTTGATACTGAGCGCTCATGCGCGCGTACCAACACGTGGAAGGAATTTCAAGAGTTTCTTTTCAAGCTGAATCAAGGACGCACGATAGGAATTCAAGAATGTGTTGTTTTCTTAAAGGTTCTGCAGCCTCTCGAGGATAAGTACAGACGTCTCCGTACCGATCCACGAGACTCTACTAAATCGGCTCATGACTCGCGAGACCAAGTAACCTAGGCTCTAATACCAACTTGTCACGACCCCAACCCCGGTCGTGATGGCGCCCAACACACTGCTAGGCAAGCCCGACCAATCAACAACCTTAACCCTTTTTATACAGTTCATGATTCAATTAACACAAATAATTACCAAGTCATAATACTGAAACTCTGAAATATAATTAAAACATGCGAAAAACCCAAGTAGAAATACTACTACACAGCCCGAAGAATCCGGTGTCACAAGTCTGAGCCTCTAATACACGGGTGTCAACCTACTACATATTGCTCTAAGGAAATGCAGAAATAAAGCAAATAGGTTAGATGGGAAGATCAGGACTACGGACGTCATGCAGCTACCTTGATCCTCCCAGATATGATGCTCGGCAGAGAAATCCTCACTCAGCCTCAGTGGGTGCACATAGATCTGCACACAAGGTGCAGGGAGTAATGTGAGTACTTCCAACCCGGAGAGTAATAAACATAAATAAGGGTTGAGAGTAAGAAATCCTGGATAGGCACAATGTAAGCTATAATTACAGCAGTTTAATCCAGATAATGTCAACTCAATAAACCAATGAAAACAATGATGCTGCAACAGATAAGTAAATGAATGACAATCAATTAAGACATGCAAAAAATAGTACGGTACTCTCTAGTACCCGCTGCGGCGTGCAGCCCGCTCCATTTATTTATCGTCGACGGCGCTCACTGGGGGTGTGCAGACTCCGGGAGGGTCCCCTTACGGCCCAAGCGCAATATCAAGCCATCTCGTGGCATCCATTAGGCCCTAAGCCTCATATCAATATCAATAAAATACTACTGCGGCGCGCAGCCCGATCCCATACTCAGTCTAGAATCATATAAGCCCCTCGGGCACAATAATATAAAAATATTCAGCCCAAACTTCATTAGAAATATTATTTAAGTTCCAAGTTTTGAGAAAAAGTGGCTGAGTTTGCAAAACAGTACTAAATACTAGGACTGAGTTTAATTGTCTGAAAACATGGTAAGAAACCAGTAAAAACAATCCCTGAAGGATTCAATCAGTTGGCACGAGGCCAAATTATGACAATTAATCCATTTTTTATAAGGATCTCACTAAGCTTCAATCAATTAGGTAGTAATTTTATTAAGCGGGACGGACCAAGTCACGATCCCCGACGGTGCTCTACCCCACGCCCGTTATCCGGCGTGCAAGTCACCTCAACATAGCACTACAATGTGCAAATTCGGGGTTTCAAACCCTCAACACAGCATTTACATCTATTACTAACCTCAAGCCGGCCAAATCCTAGCTCGCTATGCCCTTGCCTCTCAAATCGACCTCCTTGTGCATCGAATCTGACCAAAGCCACAACGAATACATCACATTATGCTATAGGATCAATACCCAATCGAAAATAATCGAAAAACATCAATAATCTCGAAATTGACAAAACCCGAGCCCCGGTCCCACTTCTCGAAACTCAGAAATTTTTACAGAAAAGTGTTCTTCATATTCTCCCGATTCCGTACATATAAAGAACACCAAAATCGGAGTCCGTTTGACCCCTCAAATCGACCCCTAAAGGTCTCATAATCTCAGGCCCCAAAATCCTATTTTTCTACTGTTTTTCATGAATTAAAGGCTGGGATTATGGTCTATAATCACCCATAAATGAGTTTTAATAATCAAATCACTTACCTCTGTGATACCCACTGATTTTCTCTCGTAAAAATCGCCTCAGAAGCTTCTTCCCGTTCAAAAATTGGAAGAAAACTCGACCTGCTCATTATAGGTATACTAATCACGCGTTTTACTGCTCCCAATGGATTCCTTGTGAAATTCTAATGAATTTAGACTTTTGAATCACTCAATTTGACCTTATAATGAAGGAGATATGTAGGTTTTAAGATTTGCATATAGTGCAGGTTTTTAATACGCCGTCAGGGGCAATTTCGTCATTAACCTGAAAATCTGGGCAACCTTGGTAAAATGGCCATAAAATCCTCATACGATGTCCAAATTCGACGATTCTTTTTGCTACGGATCAGTAATTACAATACGGATCTAATGCTTCATTCAAAACAGTAATCGGAGCTCATTTGTTCAATATGATATCATTTATGCTTGAAGAAACGTCGTCGAAGCATAAGAAAAACGAGCACAACGCAGCCCAAACCTATCCGAAACTCACCCGAGCTCCTCGGGACCGCATACGAACATACTAACACGTCACATATGATCATTCAAACTTAGTTGAACTCTCAAAACACCAAAACTAACATCAAAACACCAAATTTACATCGGATTCAAGCCTAAGTTCTTCTAAAACTTCCGAAACACGCATTTGATCAAAAACCCAACCAAATCACCTCCGAATAACCTGAAATTTTGTACACACATCCCAAATCACCTAACGAAGCTACAGGAACTCTCGGAATTCCATTCCGACCCTCGGATCAAAATCTCACCTATCAACCGGAATTCGCCAATTCAAGCCTAATTCTACACTGGACCTCCAAAATTACTTCCGATCACACTCCTAAGTCACAAATTATCCCCCGAAGCTAACCTAATCGTCAGAATCCACATCCGAGCCCTCTAACTCATAGGTCAACATCCGGTTGACTTTTCCAAAACAAGCCTTCCTTAAAGAGACTAAGTGTCTCATTTCCTTCCAAAAATCAACCCAATTCAACTCGTTCACACAAGACACTGATAATGAAGCATAACGAAGCAGGAAATGGGGGAATGGAGCGGTTCTCATGAGACGACGGGTTGGGTCGTCACAATATGTTACAATAGTCCTTATCCAAGTGTTTTTTTATAACTAGGGATAATATATTTAAAAATTTACGGAATATTGTCGTTTACATCATTCAAAATAGAAACAGCCTTAAGGACATTGATATTGCCCAAATCAGCAAGGATAAAGCATACATCAAAACTAATGTTATTAACAAGATAAACATGGGCCACCCTATCTGTTTCCAGATTATTTATAACAAAAGGGGGTGGTGAATATAGTAGTTGATAAATAGCTGCTTGATTGAGTGTATGTCGTACCAGATTGTGTGCCACTTTGTTCCCTTCTCTGAAATTATGGAGGATCGATGGCTCCTTCAGCTGGTGCATTAACCACCTGCATGATTGTAAGATAGAATTATGAGGGACAGCGTTTGACAAGAGCTGTTTTATTACCTAAGTTGCATCAGTTTCTACGACCAGAGGAGTTAGACCATGGGTTAGAGCTAAATTGAGGCCTTCTTTGAGAGCCTCCAGATCCACTTGTAATGATGAGGTAGTTGGGACAGTGCTTTGGTAACCCAAAATCCAATCCCGTGCTTGGTTCCTAAAAACTCCTCCTACTCCCCCTAGCTTGAAGTTGTCCTTGTAAGCACCATCAATGTTTAGTTTAAAGAAAGATGGAAGGGGTTTATGCCATGCAACACTAATTGCATAGGAATGAACAATAGCTTTTTCCTTATGAGTGAGAAGCATGTATTCTGACGCTAGGTTTAGGGCCTGATTTGGATTATAAATATAGGAAAGGTTTTCATGGTTGTTTTTGTTCCTGTTTTGCCAAATTGCTCATACGATAAAAGGGAAGAGTTCCTCCCATTTTAGGTGCGTATAGCGATTAGGGTTGCCCAGATCCTTTATCTTGTCTAGCCAGTGGGGGGAATTAGTAAGACAGGACCTATTTAAACCAAACAAAGTCCAGAAATTCAGGACAGCCTTGCAATTTAAGAATATGTGCTCAATGGATTCAATTTCTTTTTTTACAAACAGGACATAAAGGATCAATGTTGAGACCAATATGGTGAAGGTAGGATCGCGTTGGTAGCCTGTTGTGGTAGCATTTCCAGAGAAGGAATTTAATTTTGTTAGGGCATTTCAAGGACCAAATCCAACTGAAATCAGTTAAGCTATTTGAGCTGGTCCTAATGAGGTTGTAACAGCTTTTTGAGGAGAATTTTCCCTCCCCCGTTAGGTCCCAGAACAATAGATCATGGGAGTAGTTGGTAGGGTGAATAGATAGGATACTATTTTGATATCTAATAGGAGGTCAAAGGGAATTTTGCTAAGATTTCAGTTATTATTATGCCAAATGTCACTAATGGTGAGATTGCCAATGGATGAGGGTAGACGACCTTCAACTAGTTGTCTAAGGTTTCTTGATTTTGGATCCAGTTTAAATCCCATATGTTCATGGAGGAGCGGGTATGGGGGATCCATTTAATGCCCTTAGAACAAACTTCCCATCCTTTAATAATATTTTTCCATATGAAAGAAGTGTATTTAAGATTTAAGGAGGAATTATAAACGGAGGAGAGGGTTTTTGACCAGGGTTTATTAGGATTTTGAACCAGTCTCCAAGCAAGGTTAGCTAAGCTAACTAGATTTTTATCCTTAGCGAGGAAGATGCCAAGACCTCCATTGTGCTTGTTCTTGGTTAGGGTATCCCAAGAGATTAGATGCATTTTTTTGGATGTGTTAGTGGTACCCCAAATGAAATTTATTTGAATTTTATCAATGTGTTTGGTAATTTTAATTGGGAGGAGATTATATTGCATGGCATGATTTGGAATGTTGCTTAGGGCTGATTGTGCTAGGGTGATTCTGCCTGCAATGTTTAGGAAATTTGATTTCCAAGATGTTAGTTTCAAAGTCATATTGTCTATGATAAATTGGTAATCGGAGGACTTAGGCTTGATGTTAGTAATGGGGAATCCTAGATATTTCCCAAAATTTTGCTAATATTAATGTTATAGAGCCTGGATAAGGCCTTTGAAGTGACTTTAGGACAGTTTTTTGAAACAATAATTTTCGATTTGGAAAAATTTATTGTTTGTCCGGATAAAGTGCAGAAGGAATTTAGACACTCAAAATAGTGTTAGGAGATTTTTTTATCAATTTTACACATTAGGGTAAGATCATCAGCATAGAAGAGATGAGAGAGATTGCATTGATTGTTACCTTGTCTGATTCCCCTGCTAGGGGAGAAAAAAGAACTTTTGCTACCATTCACTAGGATAGATATTCTGCTTGTGATTAGACAATTCATAATGATAGAAGTGATTCTTGGAGGGAATTTGAAAACACGGAGGGTTTTGTAGATGAAGGACCATTCTAGACAGTCAAAAGTTTTTTCAAGATCTATTTTTAGGACCATATTAGCATTTGAACCAATCTTTTTGTGCATTCTGAGCATTAATTCCTGGATAATGATAGTGTTATCACTCTCACGTTTGCCTTTTAAAAAACTAGCTTGATAGGGAGTAGGGACTAATGATATTATTCAGGAAAGGTTTTAGTCAATTGGCAATTGTTTTTGTAATTATTTTATAAATGTGTTACATAAGCCAATTGGCCAATTTTTTTTTAGATTGGTGGCATTATGGATTTTAGGTATTAGACAGAGGTAGGTATCATTAATGCCAATTGGGAGGTTACCAGTTTCAAAAGCTATCTGACATAGGGATGTTACTGAGGTTCTTAGGGAATTCCAGTACTTTTGAAAGAAAAAAGGATAAAGACCATCTGGTCCCGGAGATTTAAAAGGTTTGAAGGAAAAGACTGCATTTTTAATTACAGAGTAGGAAAGAGGTTTATCTTAGCACTCTAAGTTATAGTCTTTGAATGAAGGGGTGTCTAACTTAATGCTAGTCCAGTCTGAAGTGTTATGACTAGTAGTAAAGACTTGCTCAACATAGGAGAGGTATGATCCATGATTTTAGAAGGGTCATCTATCCAAATTCCGTCTAAGTCCTTAAAATAAACAATCTTATTTTTCCTTCTATTATTAGTGGCACAAGTGTGAAAAAATTTTGAGTTAGTATCACCATCATTTAACCAATTAATTCTAGATCGAAGCTTCTAATAGTCCTCCTCTAATCTAAGAAGATTGTTATAATCTTTTTTTAGGGAAATTTTCAAATCATTGAGATAGGAACTAAAACCATAAGAGGGAGATTTTTGGATGTCGTTGAGTCTAGCATGGATGTGATTCTTTTTCTTAAATAGGTCTCCAAACGTTTTGTGCTTCCAGTCAATTATACGACTTTGAAAACACCTTGAAGCTGCCACAAAAGACCTATTGTGCCAACATTCCTTAACTATATTACCAAACACCGGATAGCCACACCAAAAGGTCTCAATTCTAAAGGGTTTGGGTAGGGAATTATTATTTTTATGGATTAGCTCTAATAGGATAGGGTTATGATCGGAATGAGTTTTTGGTAAGTGAATTACTGAAGCTCTAGGAAAAAAATTTATCCAAGATTCATTTGCTAACAATTTGTCTAGTCTTTCCATAATACGGTTACTAATAGTCTTGTTGTGGTTAGACCACGTAAATTTGCAACTTTTATACCCTAAATCTATAAGTTTGCAGTAGTTAATTCAATTCCATAGTTTAGCAGCTCTTCTACAATGGGGTTTCCACCCATTTTTTCATTAGCTAACATAACATCGTTGAACTCCCCCCCCCCCCCAGAAGCCATGCACCCTTATAATTATCAAAAATGTTACAGATGTTATCCCACATAATATTTCTATTGGATATTTTTGTACTAGCATAAATCGAAGAAAAAAGCCATGTGTGACGAATAGGAGGTACCTCAATGAGAGCATGAATTTCACTGTTTCTTTTGACAAAGTTGTTAACATGCACTAGATTTGTGTCCTAGAGGATTGCCATGCCACCCGCTTGGCGCTCAGAAGGGACTTCTATCATGTCAGTGAACCCAAAGTCATGCATGAGATTACCATGGTTTTCCATTCTTGTCTCCAATAAGGTCACCATACAAGGATGATGAGTATCAATTAAGTCACGAAAGTTTCTTCTAAATTCATTGTTATTACCCCCTCTTATGTTCCAAATTATGAACTTTTTAGCACGATTCAATGATAGGGGAGGAGGATGGGGACCATTCAGCTGACTTCCCTGAGGGAACACTGGGTTCCTTCTTAGTGAGGGAACCAAAATCATTGCCAGGTTCCCCACAGTGGGATCCTGTGGAAGCCTCATGTCCATCGTGCACTTGAATAACGAACTTGGACAAGCTAGAATAAGCCTCTTCTCCCGCCTTTCCTGGAATAGAAATACTTTTACTTCGTCTAGGTTTGATGACGCCTCCATTGATTCCCCTATTAGATCCATATCGCCCTCTAGTTCCTCCCCTACTGGATTTCCCAAACCTGGTGGAATATCTTGGGGTGGGGGGGTGCTTGTTGGTTTTATGGTGCTTAGTTGACTGGCATTTGAGGGTTCACTGGCATCTGAGGTTGCATGTCCATTAGTCGAATGTCCCGGTTCATCGAGACTGGATTGAGAGCAATTAGCTCTTGTGGAGGGAAGAATGCAAGATCTAACCCCATGTTCTGGGGTAGGTAGAGATTCTGGTTGAAGGGTTGAAAGAGGTTCCATTGGGCACGCATGGCCTGAACTAGGTTGATGTTCATCCCTGGAGCTAAAGGTTGAACTATGTTGTTTGCCTAGATGTGGTTCATATAATTGTTCATCGCAAGATGAAGACCCTCGAACACTAGTTGGGCAAGGAATTATGGATTTTGGATCAAGATTAGACACTCTTGACCATTGATGTTGACTTGGAGGGACACTCCCCTCCCCATCAACCCTAATTCTATCCACGATGTTGGGTGGTGATCTTGTGGAAGTGGGGGTTGTGCATAGATTATTGGGGGAGGAGGTATTTGATTTGGGAAGGGAGGGAAATTCTCCATATTTTGTGGTCGTTGGTTTCTCAGAATTTGTATTAGGCAAAATCTCCTTCGATGATTCAGAGTAATTCTTGGCATGATGGGAAGTGAGGGGTTTGGGATATATTGCCTCTTGAAGGTTGCTAGGGGAAATGATTAGTTCTACTTGCATGTCCATAGGGAGGTTTTGCATGTTAGATTTAATAGGTTATTTTGCATGGATTTCGTTAGGAACGTGGAAATGATCACTGGCCGGGTGTTCATCCGCATGCAAGGGGTGGTTTATTAGAGAAGAGCAAAGAGTGTCATTAGTTAAGCCTATATTGAAATTTGATTGGTTATTAGCAATATTTAGGGGTGTCTCTTGGTTAATAGTAAATTTGTATTTTAGTGACCCTAAATTTGTCTTGTCGTTTTTTTGCCTCAAGTACCCGGTTCAACTGCTTGTTGTCAGGGTTGGTTTGGTTTTGTTGTAGGTGGTATTGTGTAAAACAGCTTGCTGGGGATCTATATTAATAATGGAGAAACGATTTTGAGTATCTATTGTATAATTGTTAGTGTGAGTTAATGACAGGTTGGGCGATTTATCTAAAACATGAATATTACTAGGAGGATTTGATTGAGCTTTAGGAACATAAATTTATTTTTGTGAAAGGATGGGCTTACCTGATGCTGCACTAAATATCTTAGCATTAATACATGTTTCATGTTTCCTCGTAACCTCCTTAATTGATTTGTTTGGGAGCTTCCTACCTCAAGGGAAAGGCACTGTTTGCCACTCTTCTTCTTGGCCTCCAGGTGGTGGTGTCTGGCTTGAGCAGGATTAATTTTGTGTCATAGTGATAGGTGTAGATAACTTACCTTTAGTGCATGTGGTGACTATGTGGCCTAATTGCCCACATGCTTTACAAAGGAATGAGTCAGCCTCATAGTGAATGAGTTGTCTATGTTTTCCGATGAGGATAAATTTTTTTACAGGTTTTTCCATAGGTAATTAAATACAAAGACTTGCGTATCTCCCTCTCAAGGATGAGGAAGTGCATGTATCAACTTTCAATAACCATCCTATAGCTCCCCCTATCTTTTGGAGAATTTGGCAATCGTAGAACTCGGTAGGTAATTGAGGGAGTCTAACCCAGACAGCAGATAGGGTTTGCTTTGCTTGTGTAGCCACAAAGTTTGATTGCCAACGCTGTACAGATAAGAAAAAGCCATAGATGAACCAGGGACCCTTTTATAAAATATGGCTCATATTTTCTTCCTTTTGGAGCTTGACAATGTAGTAGTCACTTCCCAGATCAATTAGGGGGCAATTTTTGTTGAGTTTCCATTGCTCTTGCATTTTATTTTTTAGAATTTGATGTAGAATTATTTTGCCATGGAGTTTTATAATTAGCGAGAATTTCCAAGGGTCATAAATTCTTTGCTGGTCTTCTGGGGTAATTGGGATAGTTATGGCTTCTAGATCAGCTGATCCATCAGTGTGGGTATTTAGATTTTCTGTATCCATATCCATTGGTAGAGTAGCTGGAGAAAGAGTGTTGGTGGAGAAAGTAATATTTGCATCGGTACCAAGAAGCTTTTCTTTGAAAGTTTTAGGCGTGACGTCGTTTGGTATGCACTGGGTATATTCCTGTTCCGTTGAAACATCTGGTATTAAATGGTCTGGAGGCTTTAGTGGAATTCATGAGGGATGGTTAATAGTTGATGTAGTGGGGAAGATGTTAGATTTAGAGAGAAGGTAGAGCTTCTGTCTCTAAACAGCTAGCTAGTTGACGTTGGCGCCTATTGAGATAGTCCTTATCCAAGTGTTGGTAACGTTTTTGTTCTTTTTATTCTCTCGGAACTTTACCTTTAGAAGGATAATCTTTTTTAAATGTAAATAATGTGTAGTCAGATTTCTCTATAATAACTTTATTCTATAATATTTAAGTTTCTTTTGGAACTAATTTTTAATACTATATTTTATATTTCTATAATAATTTTTTTTATCTATAACATCATTATAACAGTACACTCTTTATAGAATTACCCCCTCTATAATAGTCTTACTCAAATATTAGTTGATTTTTTATTGTTTTCTTACTTCAGTTGCTTGTCATTTATTTTCATATCCATTAAAGAAAGAACCATTAATGCTTTGTTGTCATAAAACCACATATATAAATAGAATCTCTAAATTAACTAATACTCCGTAATAGGTTGAGTATTTCAATCAAATATTTTGAAATCACTTTTGACAAAGAATATTATATTGATATATGCTTCGATAATTAAACATTATTCATTGAAAGATCTGCACATAATTGTATTCCACTTGACAAAAGTTTTTCACCTTGTAAAGACCAAAGTTTATTAATAATGTATTAATTTATATAATTTTTAATTAATACAATATAAGTATTCTTTTAGTTTCTAAATCTAAATAATTTTAAACATGAAAAAATTTATTTTTTATTATAATGTTTATATATAAAAATCTAATTATATTTAAACAACAAAATATTATTATAGATGTATAATAGCCAATTGCAATAGAAGTAAAAAAAATCAGAACAAGCGATGTTGTTATAAAGATGTTTGACTGGTACTCCCTCCGGTCCACTTTAGTGATTTTTTAACCTTTTTTTGTGGTCTATAATATTTGATTTTTCGGATATCAAGAAGGAATTAACTTATTCTTTCCAAAGTTGCCCTTGGAGTAAAGAGCCTATGAGTAGTTTGTTATATTTTCAAGGAGCAAATTAAAGTTAATATGGTCAATTTCATTATTAATTAATGCTAAAAGGTGAATTTTCTAATATGTGTAAAAAGATCCAAAAAATTACTTAAAATAGACCGGAAGGAGTATTAATATTAGTATAATATTTTCAACGTATTTCGATCAAGCCAACGTGTCACGGGCCCGTGCAATCGTGTAGGGGAGAGTTAGAGCGAAGGGTATGAGTTTGCGATAGGGCTATGCATTTGGATCGGATATCCGAAATCCGAACCAATCCGCTCAATTTCGGATTTCGAATTTCGGAGTTATGTTTATTAAAATTTCGGATATCCGGATCGGATTCGGATTGCTATAATTTTAACCCGATCCGTCCGAACTCGGAAATTATTAGGGCATGTATAAATACTAAACTTTAATTTTAGATAGCCAGTACTTCCTCTACATCTTCCTCAAAGTTATTACCTTTACAATTGCTAGATTTAGTTACATTGGCATCATAGTGCCCTCATAATTGCAGAAACATGAATTTTTCTTGCTGTATTGCCTCTTCTGCAAAGAAAATATAAGTATAAGTTTTGCAACTTAGAGGCATAACAACTCGAACCTCCGGAGAAATATTTTCTTAGAGATGCAATGCTGACAAAAGGGATGAAAAGCAAAGCGATGTTTGTATTAGCACATAACACCGAAGAAGCAGATATAAGGCAGATGCATTAGTCGATTAGATTATCAATAGCCTTAATAATACATATAATCCGATCCGAAATATGAAATATTTATCCGTTCCAAATTTTAAAATCCGATTCGATCCGATATTAATTCGAATTGAATATTGTAGAATCCGAAAACCGAAATTTCAATCCAAAATATGCTAAATCTGATCCGATCCGATCCATACACAGCCCTAGCTTGCGAAACCTAATAACTTTAATCGAAATTTTGTATTTGTCTTACAAATTGTATACTGCCAAAATCAGAAGAGTTCGACTTTGAGGCTACTGTGGCACTCCACACCAGGCCTCGAGGGGCTCGAAGTGGAACTTAAGTGCGACCCCGAATTTCTCCCCTCGAGGGAGGCACATCGAAGGTCGATCTCGGAGCGGCACGAGTCAGTGATCGTCATGGAAAGGCGGGAAACCCCCGAGGGTACACGATGAGGACTAACAGAGTCTGCAAGAATAGTATAGATCCGTGTTGAGCCGTTATACAGCTGTACTAGTAGCATTTATTCGTCATTTATTAGACATGTACTATGTTGGGATTCACTCCTCCTATATAAAAGGGACCTTTGTCATTTTGTAAGGCACCTTGATATTGAATACAACAACATTCTCTGCTCTCTTTGCTAACATAATTGTTCTTCACATTTATTGCTTATTCTTACATGGTTCATTCATTGTTCATTTATTGTTCTTCTTTTATTGCTCATTATTAATCGCAAAAAGCCATCTTTAAGGCCCTCATTACCATTGATTCTTTATCAATAGTTCATCATTATTAGCTCCGTCTAGACCTCGACGTCCTGCTTCAGCCAGCTCGAGGCCCAGCTTTGCGACCCCATTGGTTTGCATATCTTATTCTCTTCACTTATACCTAGCATCTATTGCTTAACAACTAGTATTAAAATAAATCACGTATTTTTAGAACCACAAAATCAAATATAATTGTAGTTACCATTTTCAAGGTAAAGAGTTTGGCGCCCACCGTGGGGCTAAAAATAATAGTGATTGTTTTGGTGCTAGTTTTCTGAAAACACAAGTTATTCTTCACGCTTCTTCTTGTCCAAGAATCTCCGATTTCAGGTCAAAATGTCTAAGTCAACAAATGCACGCGAAAGCAACTGTATTGGGCTTCAGGGAGAAAACGGTGCAGATGCCGGTGTACCACCACAAAACCTAGGGGTAGCACCAGCAGATGCCGGTGAACCACCGCAGAACCCAGGGGAGGCACCAGCACAAATCCCCATCGACGTGAGCTCACGCAACGCCGTGCATATTGACGTAAACTCTCATACCAACGGAAGTGTGCGCGGGGAAGAAAGAGGCGTTAGTCTTCAAGTTATTTTTGAGATGTTGGAAGCGCAACAAGTGGCCATTGCTCAGCTACAAAGCCAACGAAAAACTCCAAGCACAGCAACACCGGAAATGGCTCCTCGATTCGAGCAGTCACCAGAAAGATCGAGTAACAACGGGTCAGCAACAGACCCCGCTATTATGAAGATGCTCGAGGACCTTACCAAGAGGATTGAATCAAGAGAAAAGAAGATAGAGGATAACGATAAAAAGGTGGAGACTTATAACTCGAGGGTCGATCAGATCCCGGGCGCACCTCCGATTCTGAAGGATGTAGATTCAATGAAGTTCGTGCAGAAACCATTCCCATCAAGTGCGGCTCCGAAGCCCATCCTGAAGAAATTCTGAATGGCTGATGTCCCGAGGTATAACGGGATCACAGACCCCAATGAGCACATCACCGCTTATACTTGTGCTGTAAAAGGGAACGACTTAAAGGATGACAAGATTGATTCCGTCGTGCTGAAGAAATTTGGAGAGACACTGTCGAAGGGGGCCATGATGTGGTACCATAACCTGCCCCCAAACTCGATAGATTCATTTTCCATGTTGGCAGATCTTTTGTGAGGGTACACGCCGGTGCCATAAAGGTCGCCACCAGGAAGTCCGATGTCTTCAAAATCAAACAAAGGGAAAACGAGATGCCAAGGGAATTCGTATCTCTCTTTCAGATGGAGCGAATGGAATTACCACCAGTCTTCGATGACTGGGCAGTGCAGGCCTTCACTCAGGGCTTGAACGAACGAAGCTCGGTAGCTTCGAAGCAGCTAAAACAAAATTTGATCGAATATCCCGCCGTGACTTGGGCGGATGTGTACAACAGGCACCAATCGAAGATCAGGGTCGAAGACGACCAATTAGGAGCCCCTTCGGGCTCAGTGTATCCTAGCAGGCTCTTAACAAAGGAACAAAGGTTTACGGAAAGGGAGTCAAGACCGAACAAGGAAAGATACCGGCCTTATATAGAGGATCGAAGGAATGCCCCGAAGCGTAATGTGCCTCGAGACGATTGAAGGTCAGATCGAGATCAAGTTTCCCGGGGAATCGTGAGCAAAGCCGGGTTCGATATGCATACTAGGCCGGCAAAGGCACCCCTTCGAGTACAATTTTAGCATCGACATCTCGGACATCGTGTCGGCCATAGGTAAAATCAAAGATACCAGGTGGCCAAGACCCATACTGTCAGACCCTTCACAGAGAAACCCTAACTTGGTATGCAAATATCACGGCACTCACGGTCATAGGACATAGGACTGCAGACAGCTTCGAGAAAAGGTAGCCCGACTGATCAGGGAAGGGCACATTCAAGAGTTCCTCAGCGACCGAGCTAAAAACCAACTTCGGGAAAGAGAGGTGAACAGGAAGAGCGAACCAGAAGAACCGCAGCACGTCATCCACATGATCATTGGAGGGGTCGACGCCCCGCAGGGACCCGTTGTCAAGCGGACGGGAATATCCATCACCAAGGAGAAACGAACTCGGAATTTCATACCGAAGGATGCTCTCACATTCAACGAAGAGGACATCGAGACCTTGTCTCAGCCTCATAATGACGCACTGGTAATTTCTTTTCTTCTGAATAAACTTCAAATTAAACGTGTGCTCGTGGATCCAGGCAGCTCGGCCAACATAGTCAGGTCGAGGGTGGTGGATCAGCTAGGACTGCTCGACCGGATCATACCTGCCACTCGAGTCCTCAATGGATTAAACATGGCGAGTGAGACGACGAAAAAGGAGATCACCCTCCCGGTCAACGTGGCCGGTACAATTCAAGATACCAAATTTCATGTCATCGAAGGTGACATGAGATACAATGCCTTACTTGGAAGGCTGTGGATACACAGTAAGAGGGCAATGCCATCAACCCTTCATCAAACAATGAAGTTTCCAACCAAGGATAGAGTAAAAGCGGTGTACGGGGAGCAGTACATAGCAAGGGAGATGTTCGTGGTGCACGACATGGCACCGGTATCAACGCCCTCCACACCGAAGGAGTCAAAAGACAAACAAACATCCAGATAGGTACAACTGACATTCTTTGTTACGTCCCGAAGAATGAATAAAGGACCGTGCCGCGTCCTCATAGCAAGCAATTGAAACGTATCGGGACTTGAAAGCTATCATTGCTAAGGTACAACCCTCTCCCATTTTTTCATTTACGTTTTATACTAACTTATTATAGGTACTCAATTGAAAGGAACCGGAGCACCCTCAGCTCGAAGACCTCGGGTTTTAAAGCATGCGTTGCGCTCTTTTTCCCTTAGACCGGGTTTTATTCCGAACGGGTTTTACCGGCGAGGTTTTTAACGAGGCAACATCTATATGCTACCTAATGAGAACTCATCAAGTATTCAAGGTTTCTCTTCAATCAACCTCAAATACTGGGGGGCATCACCCCAGGAGGTCACCTCTCGGAAGAAATCAAACTATGCCTAGGAGGACCTCGATAGAAGAATGTTGTATTGGGCCAAACGGTCAAATGAACTGTGTCCATGTAGAATAATCTAACCTCCAAAAGCAAAAAATGTGTACGCATGTATCAAGTAATTGAGGAAGCCTCTTTGTTTATCAACACTTTGTGCCTCGAAGAAATTCGCTACTGTTGCAAAAAATGGCCCAAGAGCCAAAAACTCTCGAATACCCGGGGACTGTCATCAAACAGTCAGCTCATCGAGCCATCGAAGACTTGAATTCGTAAAACCTCGATCAGGCAACTTCAAGCTCATAAGCCCTCACTGAGGCAACACAAAATCTGTAAGTCCTTCAACAAGGCGTGCTCAAATTTATAAGACCTTAAAAAGGCATAACCCCCGAGACTGAGTCAAAACTTGATTCGAGGACCAAGCCCTAAAACGGTCAACTATTATCAATTGTTCATCGAACACAACCTAAGGATTCTTATCTAAAAGTCCAAACGTATCAGACTGATTATCAATAGGACTCGATACATAAACAAAGACACAAGCAAGTGGGAATTTATAAGGGCTCCTTTTTTATTTTAAATAATAGTGCAAGGATACATTTTATAACACCCTCACAGGGAGCCCGATACAAAGAAAAAGAAATAAAAACCAAGTCTACCCTCGGGAACTGACCTTTTCCCCTCGGGGACTATGTCTCAATTGGCTCTCTCACCAGCTCCCTCACCGGCCTCCTCCTCCTCGTTGTCTTCAGTATCGGAAACGAGGAACTTGACGTCCAACCCATCCGCCTTCGCCTGCTCTATCTCCTCCGAGAGATCGAAGCCCTTGCTATGAATCTTCTCGAGAGTTTCCCTTCGGGATCTGCACCGAACATATTCGTTGCTCCTCCTCTCTCGATCAAAAGCCCCCTTCAGCTTCGTACGAGCTTTAACAACATTTTTCAAATAGAAGGCCACCTTCTTATCGGCTTTTGCTCGGACCTCTTCGGCTTCGGCCCGAGCGTCCACAACCTCAGCCTTCATCTCTAAAAGATCTGTTTCAAGTTTAGCAATCATGCTGGTCTGGACCGAGTTGTTTTCTCGAGCATTACAAAGTTGTATCTCGAGGGCGGAGACCTTTGCCAAAGCATTCTTTTTGGCCGCAACATGAGCATCTATCTGTGCCCTCAATTTGTTGCATTCGGGAGTAACCTGGTTGGCTTCACCCCGAAGGCGTTCCAACGCCCCTATCTTTCTCTGCAACTGAGATACCAAAACGTTAGTTCCCGAAGATAGGAGGAGAAACCTGTAGTCCCTCAAAATAGAGGTTACCTGTTTCTCGAGGTAGCCTTCGTAATCACTACTTCGGTTCAACTCCGATCGAAGATGTATCAGCTGTCTTGTCTTCTTATCACAAAGAAGCCTGAGGGATTTCTCCCCGTTCAAGGCTTTACGCAGCCTAGACTCACACCGAAGCAGCCCAGACTTGAGCTTATCAAAGGCCTACGAGAATGAAGGTTCAATTGAAAAGAAGAAAGTACGAAGTTGGAAAAAGTAGTAATGACTCCAAAATTCACCATAGAGAAAAGTCACTGAGCTTCTTCGAAGGTCGATTTCGCATTCACCGGCTCGGTCTCATCAGCCCCGATAGAGCAACCCGAAGCACTCTGATTGGGCGGAGATACGTCAGAGCCCGTCTCCCTCAGAGTATCCCCCGGCGTCCGAGAACCGGCCGCCAAATCAGGTAAAGAAGGACCTTCGCCCCTCCTCTCTCGGGGAATTTCTTCCTCGAGACTAGGGGCCTCGAGCCCAGCAGGATCAACAGTCTCGGGAGACCTCCTGGTCTGAGCCATCAATATAGAATCATCCTCTCCGGGTGCATTGATATACACAGAACAATCGATAAATATGAGATCGTCACCGGCGGCAGCGTCCTCCTTGCACCCCCGGGCGGGTCTTGCCCTGATATGAGAACCCTCGTCATTCGAGGATCTCTTTCTTTTATTGTCCTTCCTTGTCTCAGAAGTTGAAGGTTCCTCCTCCTCCTCGAAAGGGGACGGTCTCACCTTAGAAAACTCATCGATGCTTACAATAAAGAAATTAGCGTACGTAAAAGAATGAACTCCTCAAGAGAAGGACTGCATAGCACATACCATGATGCTTAGCCTCCCATTTGCCTCGATAGATACCGCCACTTGTGCTCATCATAAGTCGAAAAGGCAGCCAGTTTGCGGGCCCAGTCCGCAAGATCGGGGACCTCATTTGGCATCCACGGGATCGTCGCGGAAAAGGAAAGAAAACGTCCTTACGAACTCCGGCTCCACCAAGAACAAAAATAATAGAGTTCAGTATGTCACTTACGCTTGAAATTCCATTTCTCAAGAAACGGCACGAATTCCGCAGGAATAATATCGATGATCCTCACTCGAACAAACTGACTCATCCACCCTCGATCCCTATCCTCATCATCGCTAGCAATAAAAGGCTTGGTGGATCGACGTCGTAGAGTAATTAGACCTCGATAATGCAAGGGCCGATACAATCTGATGAGGTGGCTGAGAGTGAACTCGAGCCCGACCATTTCAGCAAAGAATCTCATCATCAACACGATCCGCCAAAAAGGCGGATGGATCTGAGCTAATGTAACTCGATATCTTCGACAGAAGTCGAGCACGAGTCGGTCGAGAGGATCCAACGTAAAAGGGTACGCATACACGTTTAGAAATCCTTCTACATGGGCCATAATATCCTCTTCTCGGGAGGGTATCTGCATCCTCACCTTTTCTCCCCATCCGTAGTCTCTCCTCACAACCTTAGGTGTCTCTCTTCTATTGAGCAAATGAACCTCGATGCATGTTCTCGATGGCCCGAAATGTCGAGAGGTTTCTCTATCATAAAATCTCTCGTCGTGACGAAACAATTCGAAGTTGGCTCGCCAAAAGCCGGCGGAATACCACCGGCCGGGCGGGAACGGAGGTAGGGCTTCCCTCCCTCTGGTAAGCGAATTTGGATGTGGTGGCCATGACTCTCTCAAAACAAGAAAGGGAAGATGAAAACTCAGGCGAAAAGCTTTGATCTAACGTGACACTAGAACTAGCAGGAAAGGAACTCCACAGAGAAAGGTAGATGCACAAAGCGGCAAAGCCCTCTATGAAAAGAAAGCAAGTATATATAAAGAAGAGCGACGACTATTCATTAACTTTGACAGCTAATCAGCTCTGACAAAGCACTTATGACCTTCTGGGAAAACGCACCGACGGGGCCACTTCGGTCAATTCACGGTCATATCGCAGGAATGACACCATCACACGTTGTTCGAGGGATTGAGGAGTCAAATTGATTCCTTACCAACCCAACCTCAAGGGTCTCTGTCATTCCGAGACCAAGCTCAAAGGAGTTAAGTTCAAGGTCGAGGCCTGACTTTGGCATGAACATTAAAAGGCAAGCTCTAAAGACATTAAAAAAGAAAATCCTTTGCATTCCAAGAATATATTTACAAAGTGCATTTACAGAAGCGCATTTACAAAAACTCGCGCAAGGAGTCCACATACAAAAGAAGAAGAAGAAAAAAGAGCAAGGGTGGCCTAGCCTTCATCTTCACTACTCCCCGAGTTGCTCGAAGATCCCTCGTCCGAAGTAGTCGGAGCTGGCGATTCCTCTTCCAAGGCCTTCGCTTCTTCAATCTCGATAGAAAGGTAGAAACCCCTGGCGTGCACTTCTTCGAAGGCCTGCCTCCGAGCTTCTAATCGATCCTGTGCAAGGGCACGAGCCAGTTTGAGTTCAGCCTCAACAGATATCTCCCTAGCCCGAGCATTTGCGACAGCCGCATCTTTTTGGTACGAGGACATGAGCTCTACGGCTTCAGACTTGGTCGTGGATAACGCGGCAGCCGACTCAGCATGAAGCCACTTGAATTTATGAGCCTCCTCTTTAGCACCAAGAAGAAGACTCTGAGTCGAAGCTAGCTCTCCTCGAAGAGCATCCCTTTCCAGGGCCATGCTATCCTTGTTCCGCCTCAGCTCAAGGATCTCCGCATCCTTGGCCGCGATCTCTTCCCAAAGTTGCCCCGCTAGGGCATCCTTTCGCTCAATCTGCAAATGCCAAGTCAAGATAATAAACACCGAGTTATGAAAACAAAAAGTAAGCTCGTGATAACTGATCTATCTGCTCGAGGAAGTTGGCCCGCTTTCGAAGCATTTTCTCCGAACCCGCTCGAAGGCTGTTCAGTTCCTTTTCCCTTCGGGCATATTGAGCTTTTAGCTCATTTGACTCCAAAGCGAGCTTCTCGAACTCACCCTCACAATGATTCAGTTCAGCTCGTAACTTGGAGAAGGCCTGGTCATACATCATCATGACCTATAACACGAAGGGAAGGAGTTAGGAAAGCAAGGATCAAAACTCAAGGCAAAGTTTATGTCAAAAATCACCTGTTTTTGAAGTTTCGCAGTTTCCTCAAGAATGACTGGAGCATCGAGATCGGTATCCTCTTCAACACCGACAAAGAAATCTCCAAATGCATCATCCCCTTCTCGGGCTGTCCCCGCATCGGGAGTCCTCCTGTTCTGGGTATCCCGTATTTGCCCTGGGGAAAACAATGGGCCTGATTGAAGACTGCCCATGACATCAACCTCTATCGAGGCTTTCTCTCTCCCTCGAAGGGCTTCAGAGTGGGATCCTCCGAGTGCGCCAACCAAATACTCCTCGGTGCAAGTTGTATCCCGTTCAACGGTCAGTTCGGGGACTGCAGCCGAATCCTCCTCGAGGGGCTCCTCAATATGAGGTAGGGCCGCATCGGCTACCTCTGACTTGATAGCCTTCTCCTCGGCGACCTCCGAAGCATCAGCGCTTCGCCTTGCCCTGTGTACCAGTGGGCAACTATCATCGTCTTCCCCTTCGGCACGAAGACTCTCAGCAGCTGCCAAAGTTAGGACCATTGCGTCGGTCCTGGGTTTTCGAGCCTTAGCTCTCTTTGGTTTTGGGGACTCCACCGGTGTCTCCTTCTTTCTCTTTCGGTCCTTGGCGGATTTTTGTATCTCCTCTTCGCCAGGAGGAGGCAACCTCATTAAAAGGGCTTCCCCGAGACCTGCACAAGAGTAAAATGTCAAACATATCGCCAAAGAATCCATGCATAAGGAATTTAAAAGTCGCAGCGGTAAGGACGTACCATGATTTTTAGCCTCCCATCGAGTTATAGCCAAATCGCGCTAAACGTGCTTGTCGTATGGGCAAGTGGAGTCTAAAGTCTAACCCAGCCCGGGAGGTCCTTCACCACGCCGGGGAACCACACAGTGGCTATGCAATCAGAGGAGAACCAGTTCAAGAAGAGAAAAGAAAGGAGTTAGTTTGAAAGAAGAAAAGAGGACATTCATATGATAAAACATGCTCGGTATGATGGCACTTACGACTCATATTCCATTCCTCAGGGAATGGCATCTTCTCGGCAGGGATGAGGTCCGAGGTCCTAACTCGAACGAAGCGACTCATCCATCCTTGGCCTTTATCTTCGTCAGTATTAGCAAAAAATGCTTTGGCAGATCGATGTCGCGACTTGATTAAGCCCCCTCGATAGAGGCGAGGGCTATACAATCTGATCAGATGATCGAGGGTAAAAGACATCCCCTCGATCATGTTCGAGAAATGTCTAAACAAATAGACGATTCTCCAAAAAAAAGGGTAAATTTGACCAAGTGTCACTCGGTATTCTCAGCAAAAATCGAGGATCACCGGGTCTATTGATGGAGAAGAAGAATCTACAGGGCCTAAAGTAAAAGGATACGTATACACGCTGAGGAAACCAAGTTTATGTGTAGTTATGTCCTCTTCCGAAGAAGGGATCTCAGCGTGTACCGCCCTTCCCCAATGGCAATTTGTTTTCACCTTCTCTATGTTAGTTATTAAACTAACATACCGAGACATGGGCTCGCATCGGCCCGGTGTCGAAGAAGGTTTGTCAACTTTGAAATCGGATGATGTATCGAAGTACCCAGGAACGCACTCCCCAACACTGGGAGGCACTACTTTTTTGCTCTTAGACGAGCGTGATGAAGAAGAGGCTTCCCCCTTTCGGGATACCGTCTTAGAGGTTTTAGCCATGGTAATAGCGAAGTTTCAAAGCAAGGTGGTGAAGAAGTAAGCGTAGAAGAAGGGTGAACACAGGAAAACTGTTAGCGAAAATTTGAAGATCTGAAGATGTTGCAAAGGTTTGAAAGAGAGGGAATTGGAGTATCTATAAGTGAGTTGGAGGAGTTGAAAGGGCGACCAAGCGGTTCGTGGGCTCTTCGAGAACTGTGTTGATAAGACTCATGTACAACTTTTTCTGCCGCACCATTTAATGATCTCACGTGGCTGACGTCATGATGGGGATATCGGAGAGGTAAGAACTCAAGGTCGTTTCTTATCATTTTATTCTAAGAAACGCAGGGACTATCTGTATACGCCCAAAATCAGAAGAGTTCGACTTTGAGGATACTATGGCCACTCCACGCCAGGCCTCGAGGGGCTCGAAGTGGAACTTGAGTGCGACCCCGAATTGCTCTCCTCGAGGGGGGCACATCGAAGGTCGATCTCGGAGCGGCACGAGTTGGTGATCATCATGGAAAGGCGGGAAACTCCCGAGGGTACACGATGAGGACTGACAGAGTCTGCAAGAATAGTACAGATCCGTGCTGAGCCGTTATACAACTATACTAGTAGCATTGATTCGTCATTTATTAGACATGTACTATGTTGGGATTCACCCCTCCTATATAAAGGAGACCTTTGTCATTTTGTAAGGCACCTTGATATTGAATACAACAACATTCTCTGCTCTCTTTGGTAACACAACTGTTCTTCACATTTATTGCTTATTCTTACATTGTTCATTCATTGTTTATTTATTGTTCTTCTTTTATTGCTCATTATTAATCGCAAAAGGCCATCTTTAAGGCCCTCATTACCATTGATTCTTTATCAATAGTTCATCGTTATTAGCTCCGTTTAGAACTCGAGGTCCTGCTTCAGCCAGCTCGAGGCCCAGCTTTGCGGCCCCATTGGTTTGCATATCTTATTCTCTTCACTTATACCTAACATCTATTGCTTAACACCTAGTATTAAAATAAATCATGTATTCTTAGACACACAAAATCAAATATAATTGTAGTTACCATTTTCAAGATAAACACAAATCTATTTTAATATGTACGATTAAACTCCAATAATTCAAAAAGAATAAAACTGTAAATCCATAAACTCTAAAACTTAACTTCATCCATGAGCAGTGGCTCAGTGCCCTTAACTAGTTTTTGGCACGTTTATCTTTTCTTGATTCGACGCCATTGAAGACTTTGGGCCTCACATTAATTAAATTAATTGATATTTTGAAAACTGAACAACTAATTAATGAGGGGAACCTGAAATTTTCTACATTTTTTATGACGAAAGATTTGCATGTCGGCTAGACCCTATAGGTTTCCTTTGATTTGAAGACAAGTTATGGTGGAATTAATAATATTGAAATTTAGATTTGGCATAATTGGTAAAATGGTTATTATGAGGTCACAAATTCGAGCCGTAAAAACATCCTCTTGCAGAAATGCAGGGTAAGACTGCGTACGATAGTCCCTTGTGGTCAGGCCCTTCCCCGGATCCTGCGCATAGCGGGAGCTTAGTGCACCGGGCTGCCCTTTTTTATGCTAGGATTAGTTATTTTGATATTATTTCATAGTGACTGTTTGGTATGTTGTATTAATTTCGAGATTATCAATTTTACTGGTTTATTTTAGGATAATTTATCGGGCTTTTTTTTTAACTTTTAGCCCGCGCCAGAAACTATTTACATTCGGTAGCCGAAAACATTTATAAAATTTATATAACTTTTGTACATAACATGCAGAATGTATATATATACAAAATATATTTTTTTCTTCTATTATTTTGAGAACGACTATACAGTGTCATTATGGGATTACTATTCCACCATTCGGCAAGTATGATTTATCCTCATACTATTTTTTAATTTTGGGATAACTTATCCCAATATTAGTAACCAAAAAAGGAATAAGACAATATTAAATTTTTATTCCAGAATTATTTTTCCTTATCCATCATATCAAATGACCCCTTATAGTATGGGTTCATTGTCAGGTCAGTTGTGCTATTAAAAAAAAAAACACATGTATTCAAATTGGCAGATGTAGTGTCGTAGTTGTGGATTTAATTGAACTTATAACTTTAGACGTTGAGTAAAACTATTTGTACAAAAATTTATTAAAATTACAAAAACAGTAGATATGAACTCATAACTTTAAAAATATAATAAGGTCAATTTTAAAAACCTAAAAACTTGAACCCATAAAATTTAAATCTTGGATCCGTCTCTGCTTATTTACACAAACTCAATCTAGTCCAAGGGATTCAGAAGTTCATTCTGAGTCATATCTTAAAAATAGAGAGTTCCGGTATAATTTAGAAGATTTGAAATGAGCTTAAATGAAGTAATATTTTTTCTAAGGATTCATATTGCCAAATTTAACTTGTTTAAGATTAAGGCGTAAATATCGTTACCGATATAATATGTATTCTAGAAAATAAAACGTTGAAAAGCGTTTAAGTGAATTGAGAATATCTTAGGGGACGGCCAAACAAAAATGAGGTCCCTTTCACGAGAAAATGTTGACCAACCTTAATAAGGGACAATACTCTGCCTGTATAAAAAATAAGTATAAACAATTTTCTCACAATATACACTCGCAAAGAGGGTTTTTGGAGAATCCTTTCGAATTATTACTGAAATAGCATGTGTGAAGATTCTGAGCACTTGTCATGAAAGATCTCTAGGACGGTAGAAACCCTTATAAAATGAGGTCTGATGTTAGGTTAAGTATTCATTGTTTTTGCATGTAATTTGGCTTGTATTATGCCCCGATCTTGTTAACTTTGGTATGAATATTTGTAGCTCGAACTTAATAACAATATTTATATGTGTAGGAGTCAACTGAAAGTGATTTAGAAAGCTCACATGCAAATTAAAGTAAACACTGAAAAATTTGGAGGAAGTATGACTTTGGTGCCCAGGTTCCCGCCAGGCACCAACTAAAACGCCAAGGGCAGCAGAACACAAAAGTGAAAAAAGTTTGATTTTCAGGTTCACGCTAGGCGCCTAGCGGGACGCCCAAGGGTGGATTTCGTCCTAATTCTGCTAGGACATAGTAATTTCAACCCTACACGCCCCCAACATGTATAAAAGGGGTTTTAAATCTATTTTTTAGAGGGTTAGAGATTATTGGAGATACAAGAAGGTTACGGGAATACTTGAAAGCAACGAATCACAAGAGTTTTCTCTTATATTCTTCCTTAATCAATAATTTAACGCTTTCAATTATTATCATGAATGTTAGTATGGTTATGAGTAGCTAAACTCTTTTATCTAGGGTTTGATAGAAGCTTTTGGAGGATGATTTTCTATTATGTATAATATAATTTTGCCGTTGGATTTTCTCTACTTGTTCAAGTACGTGATTATCTTAGTTGATTGAAAAGTCCTAAATTGATTGTGCCTATTTAGTACGTATTGCTTAGAAAAAGGGTATATATTTAGGTAGTTGTTGAACAACATCACTCCTAACTTATGTGAGAAATCAATACGGAGGGTTTAAAGGAAAGATTAGGAATAACAAAACCTTGGTGCGATCTTGGTGAGCGGTGAACTAGTGCCAGCTAGCGTAGTTCGGAACAATACGTCTAGTAAATTATGGCAATTGCTCGGAAGAGAATTACGACACCCGCAATACTCACGATCGGTAGAGAATACTTAGGCGAAATTATAGAAAACGTAGCAGGGAGAATTCTGACAATTGGAAAAATCGTAACTCTAGACCTCTCCTTAATCTTATCTCCAACACTTAGTATCTGTAGTTGTTAATTTACTAATTTAAGTTTCTAGTTAATTAGTAAGAACAAGATATTGATATTTACAACTTAGGAATTGTTCGAGCTTGTCTTCTTAGTGATAGTAAAACAGTTGTAGCTAAATCTTAGTTCTCTGTGGGATTCGACTCCGGACTTTCATACCGGATTATATTTGCAGCGACCGCTTATCCTTTTTAGGACTAAAGTTGGACGTGATTAAATTTTGGTGCTGTTGCGGGAGAATTAACGGTGTAGTTATAGCTGTAAATATTGCTTGGTTTCAAGTTTGAATTTTTATTTTATTTTTTTCTAGATTTTTTTTTAATTTTAGTTGTTGATTAGAGAAACATGACATCTTGGAATTATGGAAGTTTCAATATTGGTAATTCTATTTTTGATCTTCCTTATCCTTGCCCAACTCCTTATGATGATGATTCTACATTTTTTATTTTAAGTTAATAGGAACAAAGAACCTAGGAATACTGACCCGAAGGAGATCATGTATATGTTTAAGTGCCTTGTGGAACAATATGATGAGAAACTACTGCAGATACAAATGCAAGAGGAAGCTATTCGAAATTTGGAGGCTCTAGTGAGTCAACTAATTGAACCTTGTAAAGCACAACAAACTGACATTGTGGATAGTAGCCAAAAAGAGCATGGATTAGTGGCAGAAATTGCCATTATAATGGAGGAGTTGAGAGTAGAATACGACCAAACTAACCAACTAGAATTTGATGATGTCGATGTTGAAGAAGTGGTATTGGATTCAACTGAGGACCTTACAAATACTATTTCAATTGATTCTAGTTTGTCGCAAGAAGAAGAGGTTGATAACAAGTTGAATTTTCAGTTTAAGAACTGTCACGACCCAAAATCCCTCCGAAGGAGTCGTGATGGCACCTAGTCTCTAAAACTAGGTAAGCCTAACATTAACAGGAATAACGATAATATTTGCTTACATCGAACAATTTTGAAATAGAAATCTCTGTACAATTCACAATCCCAAAACCGGTAGTACAAGTCATAAGCATTTAGAGGAGAAGTTATACATAATGAATACATCATTGTTTTCGGAACAAAAAGAAACAATGAAAATAAATACAATAGAAGGTGACTTCGGTGCATGCGAACGCCCATCACGTGTACCTTGAAGTCTCCGGCAACACCAAGCATAGTCTCAAAACCAACCCCATCCGAAGTACCTGTTTTGTCACGACCCAAGTTCGCCCTCCGTGAACTGTCGTGACGGCACCTAGTCTCTACGCCTAGGTAAGCCTAGCAATTTCGAAAAAAAGAAACAAAATGCGGAAGAAACTAATAAAAACTGAAGATAAAGAAATATGGAAGTGTTTAAGATGCCGCTCGGCATATACCAATACAAGATCTCAAAAACTAAACAATTCCCAAAATCCGGAATCTCATGAAATCACAAGCTATGAATACTACATTGTGCTCTAACCCCAGAATGTCTAAACAAAAGTAAATACAGAAGGGCTAATACTATAAGATAGAATGGAAAGGGACTCCTCAGTCTGCGGACGCAGCAGATATACCTCGAAGTCTCTAGTGAAGCACCTCGCCTCAAGAGTAGTAGGGCTGAGTCGGAATACCTGGATGTGCACATGAAAAACATGCGCAGAAAGGGCATGAGTACACCACAGCGGTACTCAGTAAGTGCCAAGCCTAACCTCGGTCAAGTAGTGACGAGGAATGTCATGGCCCTACTGATTATAGCTGAAAAATGAGATAAAACAGTATAGAAAACAACAATATAATTAAATGCTAACAGTATGAACCAACACAGGATAATAAGAATAACAACAACCATTATAGAGACAGAAGTAATCACGGAAAGAACAAAGCTCAGCATAGAGGTAACAACTGGGGATCTCCCAGGATACCGTCCTATAGTCCCAAATATAAATATCCAGTGGATCTCCCTGGATATCGTCCCGTAGTCCAACTCATAGTGCGCGGGGATCTACCAGAATCCCGTTCCATAGTCCCAAATGTAAATACTCAGTACTGGGGGAATCTACCGGGTGCAGTCCTGTAGTTCCCATGTAAAAGTGCAGGGGGATCTCCCGGAATACAAATCCGTAGTCCCAAAGTAAACATACAGGGGGATCTCCCGGGATACCTTCCCGTAGTCCCAAAGTAAATACACATCAGCAACACGAAGAATACTCAATTCAATCAAATTTCACACCAAGGTAAAACAGGTATTTCAAATCTAGCATGTTGCACATAATCCAAATAAGGCAGTTGAGCAAATAAGCAATTAAGTCAATTAGACATGCTTCCCTAAGCTAACAGCAGACTTAAATTGCAAGTAGTATAAACAGGAAAGGAAACCCAATTTTAGTTACTTAATAAAAACCGGATTTTCAACAATTAGCACAAGTACGCACTCGTCACCTCACGTATAAGGCATTTCAAATATCAACAATTCCAAATCCTAAGGCGAGTTCCCCTACACAAGGTTAGGCAAGTCACTTACCTCGAACCGGCTCAAAATCAACCCGAAATCACGCTCTTGCCACGAGTACTCGACTCCAAATGGCCCAAATCTATTCAAATCAATTGCATAATGTAAATAAAACTTCAAGTAACTGATTCCACTAAATAATTCTAAGCTAATACGCAAAATTAGGAAAAATGACCAAAATGCCCCCCGGGCCCACGTCTCGAAATCGGGTAAAATTTACAAATTCGAAATCCTCACACTCTCGCGAGTTTAGTCATAAAAAAGTACCAAAATCGGACTCAATTGGTCCCTCAAATCACCACTCAAGGCTCTCCAATTAATCAAGCCCTAACCCCTAATTTACCACTGATTTTCCTTCAACATTTCATGCTTGGAATGATAAAAATCACCATAATAACGAGTTTAGGAACCAAGGACCTTACCTCAATGAATCCCTCTGAAAATCCCCCTTGAAAATGCTCCCCAAAGCTTCTTCCCGTTTCAAAAGAGGTGAAAAATAGCTCAAATTCGCGAAGGGAGAAATATATATGTTCTGACCCAGCAAAACCGCATCTGCGGCCCAATAACCGCAGGTGCGGTTATGACAGCAAACTCAGCAGCTTCAGCTGCAATTTCCCAACTCCAAACTTCCCGTTAACCATCCGAAACCATCCCGAGGCTCCCGGGACCTCAACCAAAAGCACGAACAAGTCATATACCACTATCCAAACTTATACAAATCTTCAAAACACCTCAAACAACATCGAATCAACCAATTAACATCGGATACAAGCCTAAGAACTTCAAAACTCTCAAATTACGCTTTCGATCGAAAAGTCTATCAAACCTCGTCCGAATGACCTGAAATTTTGCACACACGTCACATTCAACACTACGGAGCTACTCCAACTCCCGGAATTCCATTCCGACCCCGATATCAAAATCTCACTATCGAACCGGAAACTTCAAAAATTCAACTTTCGGTATTTCAAGCCTAAGTGAGCTACGGACCTCAAAAACACAATCTGAACACGCTCCTAAACCTGAAATTACCCAACGGAGCTAATGGAACCAACGAAATTCCATTCCGAGGTCGTCTTCACACTGTTCCGACTATAGTCCAAATTCTAAAACATAAGCTCTCATTTAGGGACTAAGTGTCCCAAAACTCTCCGAAACTCCAAATAAATCCTCCCGGCAACTCACAGTAGCACAAACAAACATGGGGAATGCAATTAATAGGGGATCGGGGCGTTAATTCTTAAAACGACCGAACGGGTCGTTACATCCTCCCACACTTAAACATTCTTTCGTCCTCGAACGAGCATAGAAACATACCTGAAGTAGTGAAAAGATGAGGGTAACGGCTACGCATATCCTGCTCGGTCTCCCAAGTCGCTTTCTCGACCGGCTGACCCCGCCACTGAACCTTCACTGATGCAATGTTCTTTGACCTCAGCTTTTGAACCTGCCTATCCAAAATAGCCACTGGCTCCTCCACATAAGATAGATCCTTGTCCAACTGGACTGAACTAAAATCCAACACGTGCGACGGATCACCGTGATACCTCCGGAGCATCGAAATATAAAATACCGGGTGAACTCCTGCCAAGCTGGGAGGTAAGGAAAGCTCATAAGCAACCTCCCCAACATGCCTCAATATCTCAAAAGGACCAATAAACCTCAAACACAACTTCCCTTTCTTCCCAAATCTCATAGCGCCCTTCATAGGCGAAACCCGAAACAGGACCCGCTCTCCAACCATGTAGGAAACATAACGAACCTTCCGGTCCGTATAACTCTTCTGTCTGGACTGGGCTGTACGGAGTTTGTCCTGAATTACCTTGACTTTCTCCAAAGCATCTTGTACCAAGTCTGCGCCCAATAATCTAGCCTCAACGGCTCAAACCAACCCACCGGGGATCACACCGCCTACCATACAAGGCCTCATACGGTGCCATTTGAATGCTGGACTGATAGCTGTTGTTGTAAGCAAACTCTGCCAGTGGCAAGAACTGATCCCAAGACCCTCTAAACTCAATCACACACGCACGGAGCATATCCTCAAGACTCTAAATAGTGCGCTTGGACTGTCCATCCGTCTGAGGGTGAAATGCTATACTCAACTCCACCCGAGTACCTAACTCATGCTGTACGGCCCTCCAGAACCGTGATGTGAACCAAGTACCTCTATCTGAAATAATAGAAACTGGAATACCATGTAGACGGACGATCTCCCGAATATAAATCTCCGCCAACCGCTCCGAAGATAGGTGGTACAAATAGGAATGAAATGCGCGGACTTGGTCAGCCGATCCACAATCACCCAAATGGCATCGAACTTCTTCAAAGTCCGTGGGAGCCCAGTTACGAAGTCCATGGTGATCCGCTCCCACTTCCACTCTGGAATCTCTATCTGTTGAAGCAATCCACCTGGTCTCTGGTGCCCATACTTCACCTGCTGACAATTGAGGCACCGAGCTACAAACCCAACTATATCTTTCTTCCGCCTCCACCAATAGTGCTGTCTCAAATCCCGGTACATCTTCGCGACACCCGGATGGATGGAGTACCGCGAACTGTGGGCCTCCTCTAGAACCAACTCTCGAAGCCCATCAACATTGGGTACACAAACTCGACCCTGCATCCTCAATACCCTGTCATTACTAATGGTCACATCTCTTGCATTGCCATGCAAAACCTTGTCCTTGAGGACAAACAAATGAGGGTCATCAAACTGACGCTCCCAGATACGATCAAACAAAGATGACCGAGAGACCACGCAAGCTAGAACCCGACTGGGCTCCGAAAGATCCAATCTCACAAACTGGCTGGCTAAGGCCTGAACATCCATCTCTATAGGCCTCACTGTTGCTGGTAAATAAGCTGGACTCCCTAAACTCTCTTCCCGGCGGCTCAAAGCATTAGCCACCATATTGGCCTTGCCCCGGTGATACAAAATAGTGATATCATAGTCCTTCAGCAGCTCTAACCACCTCCTCTGACGCGAATTAAGGTCCTTCTGCTTGAACAAACTCCGGTGATTAGTATAAATCTCACAAGGTACATCGTACAAATAATGACGCCAGATCTTCAAGGCGTGAACAATAGCAGCTAACTCGAGATCATGGACAGGATAATTCTTCTCATGTACCTCCAACTTTCTGGACGCGTAGGCAATCACCCTACCGTCCTACATCAATACCGCTCCAAGGTCAACCCTCGAGGCATCACAATAGACAATATAAGACCCTGAACCGATAGGCAATATCAAAACTAGGGCTGTAGTCAAAGCACTCTTGAGCTTCTGAAAGCTCGCCTCACACTCTTTCGTCCACTGGAACGGAGCACCCTTCTGGGTCAGCCTGGTCATAGGTACTGCAATAGATGAAAATCCCTAAACAAATCGACGGTAATAACCCGCCAAACCAAGAAAACTGCAGATCTCTGTAGCTGAGGATGGTCTGGGCCAACTCTGCACTGCCTGCATTTTCTTCAGATCCACCTGAATACCCTCACTCGAAACCACATGACCTAAGAATGCCACGGAAACCAACCAAAACTCACATTTCGAGAACTTAGCATATAGTTTCTTCTCTTTCAAAGTCTGGAGCATTATCCTCAGGTGCTGCTCATGATCTTCCTGACTCCGGGAATATACCAGAATGTCGTCAATAAAGACAATGACGAATGAATCAAGATATGGCCGGAATACACTGTGCATCAAATGCATGAAGGCTGCTGGGGCATTGGTCAGCCCAAATGACATAACAAGGAACTCGTAATGGCCATACCGAGTCCTGAAGATAGTCTTCGGGATATCTGGCTCCCGAATCTTCAACTGATGATAGCCTGAACGCAAGTCAATCTTAGAAAACACACAAGCACCCTGTAACTGATCAATCAAGTCATCAATACGAGGCAAAGGATAACGGTTCTTCACTGTAACCTTGTTCAACTGACGATAATTAATACACATACGCATAGAACCATCCTTTTTCTTCACAAACAAGACATGAGCACCCCAAGGTGATACACTGAGCCGAATGAAACCCGTATCAAGCAGTTCCTGTAACTACTCCTTCAACTCCTTCAACTCAGGAGGAGCCATACGGTACGGAGGAATAGAAATGGGCTGAGTGTCCGGCAACAGATTAATGCCAAAATCAATATCTCTATCGGGCGGCATGCCCGAAAAATCAGCTGGAAACACATCAGAGAAATCAATTACTACTGGGACTGAATCAACTGTAGGGGTATCAACACTGACATCTCTCACATAAGCTAGATACGCGTCACACCCCTTCTCAACCATATGGTAAGCCTTAAGGAATGAAATGACTCTACTGGAAGTATGATCAAGGTACCCCTCCACTCTACTCGCGGTACACCTGGTATAGCCAGCATCACAGTTTTTGCATGACAATCAAGAATAGCATAATGGGGCGACAACCAGTCCATGCCCAGAATAACATCAAAATCTACCATGCTGAGCAATAACAAATCGGCTCTGGTCCCAAAACCACTAAGAGCAACCAAACACGACCGATAAACACGGTCCACAACAAGTGAATCTCCAGCAGGAGTAGAAACATAAACAGGAGAACTCAAAGAATCCCGAGATACGCCCAAATACGGGGCAAAATAAGAGGACACATAAGAATAAGTGGAGCTTAGATCGAATAGAACTGATGCGTCTCTATGACAGACCAGGATAGTACCTGTGATGACAGAATCGGAGGCGACAGCCTCAGTACGGACAGGAAGGGCATAGTATCTAGCCTGGCCTCCCCCTCGAGGGCGACCTCTACCTCCCCGACCTCCACCTCTAGCTGGCTGAGCAGGTGGGGTAGCAACTGGTGCTGTGATCATAGCCTGAGAACTCTGCGGGGCATGATGTGGCTAAGAAGTCTGTGGAGGTGCACCCCTCCTAAGTCTGGGGCAATCCCTCACCATATGGCATGTGTCACCACACTCAAAACAAGCTCTGGGAGGATGTGGCGGCTGTAACTGTCTCGGGCCAGGTCTTCTGGACTAACTACTGGAAGCAGCCCGTGCAGGAGGCGCACTAGATACTGGCGGTGCTTAATAAGGCTCCTGAGGTCTAGGAGGTGCTGAAATACCACTGGCTGCTGGAAGAGCTGAATGAACAGGGCGACTCATTTAACCCCTACCATGACGACCTGCAGCTGGGGCATGGGCACCAGAATAATGGCCCGACTCTCGAGACCTCTTAGCCTCCCTCTCCTCTCTGTCCTTAGCATGCATACCCTCAATCCTCCTAGCAATGCTCACCACCTGCTGATAAGAAATATCCATCTCCAACTCACGAGCCATGCTACACCTGATGGTGGGAATAAGCCCCTCAATAAACCGGCAAACCTTCTCGTCAACAGTAGAAACCAAAGCTAGTGCATGTCTAGCCAAGTCGGTGAAACGGACAGCAAACTCCGAGACAGTCATAGTACCCTGGCACAAATGCTCAAACTCTGCGCGCCAAGCATCCCTGAGACTCTAGGGAACGTACTCTCTTGTGAACATATCTGAAAACTGAGCCCAAGTCAGGGAAGCTGCCTCATCCGGATTGTCTAACTCATAAGCACGCCACCACTGATAGGCGGCACCTCGAAGCTGGAAGGTAGTGAAGGAAACCCCGCTTGATCCTGATAAACTCATGGTACGGAGGATGTGGTAGCACTCCTCTAGAAATCCAAGAGCATCATCTGAGGCTAGTCAACTGAATGTAGGAGGCTGATACTTCTTTAACCTCTCAAGCCTCTTCTGCTCCTCCTTTGAAGCTACTGCCCTCTCCTCGGGCTGAGCTGGGGCTACCCGGTGTACAGGAATAATCTCTGGGACCTGATCAACATGCACTCGCTGCTCAGGAGTGCGGGCGGCGGGAGTCTATGCTCCTCCCCCAGCCTAGGATGTAGCTGCAGCAAGGAAAAGCATCCTTGTCTGAGCTAGAGGGTGTACATAGTCATAAACTGCGCCAGAGTCTCCGGAATGCTGGAGTAGTAGTAGCAGTAGGCGTATCAGGTGTTTGGACTCCGGCTGGAACTGCTGGTGGCACCTCGGTGGCAGCTCGCGCGGGTGCTCTGGCTGCACCACGTGCACATCCTCGGCCTCTACCCCGGCCCCGGCCTCTGACGGCTCCAGTAGGGGGCGCGGGTGCCTGATCATCTCGGGTAGCACGTGTCATCACCATCTGTGAGAGAATAGAAGACAGAAGTTTAGAATTGTGCTATCAAAATCTCACACGATAAGGAAATCAACTGAAGTGCAAATTTTTCCTAACAGTTACATAGCCTCTCGTAGATAAGTACAGACGTCTCCGTACCGATCCGCGAGACTCTAATAAATCGGTTTGTGATTCATGACTCCTATGACCCTAGAGCTCTGATACCAACTTGTCACAACCCAAGTTCGCCCTTCGTGAACTGCCGTGATGGCACCTAGTTGCTACGACTAGGTAAGCCTAGCAATTTCAAAAAAAAAGGAAACAAAATGCGGAAGAAACTAATAAAAACTGAAGATAAACAAATATGGAAGTGTTTAAGATGTCGCTCGGCATATACAAGATCTCAAAAACTGAACAATTCCCAAAACCCGGAATCTCATGAAATCACAAGCTATGAATACTACATTGTGCTCTAACCCCAGAATGTCTAAACAAAAGTAAATACAGAAGGGCTAATACTATAAGAGAGAATGGAAAGGGACTCCTCGGTCTGCGGACGCGGCAGATATACCTCGAAGTCTCTGGTGAAGCACCTCGCCTCAAGAGTAGTAGGGCTAAGTCGGAATACTTGGATCTGCACATGAAAAACATGCGCAGAAAGGGCATGAGTACACCACAGCGGTACTCAGTAAGTACCAAGCCTAACCTCGGTCGAGTAGTGACGAGGAAGGTCAGGGCCCTATTGATTGTAGCTGAACAATGAGATAAAACATTATAGAATACAACATTATAATTAAATGCTAACAGTATGAACTGACGCGGGATAATAAGAATAACAACAACTATTATAGAGACAGAAATAATCACGGAAAGAACACAGCTCAGCATAGAGATATCAACCGGGGATCTCCCAGGATACCGTCCTGTAGTCCCAAATATAAATATCCGGTGGATCTCCCGGGATACCGTCCGTAGTCCAACTCATAGTGCGCGGGGATCTACCGGAATCCCATTCCATAGTCCCAAATGTAAATACTCAGTACTGGGGGAATCTACCGGGTGCAGTCCCGTAGTTCCAATGTAAAAGTGCAGGGAGAATCTCCCAGAATACAAATCCGTAGTCCCAAAGTAAACATACAGGGGGATCTCCCGGGATACCGTCCCGTAGTTCCAAAGTAAATACACAGCACCAACACAAAGAATACTCAATTCAATCAAATTTCACACCAAGGTAAAACAGGTATTTCTAACCTAGCATGTTGCACATAATCCAAATAAGGCAATTGAGCAATTAAGCAATTAACTCAATTAGACATGCTTCCCTAAGCTAACAGCAGGCTTAAATTGCAAGTAGTATAAACCGGAAAGGAAACCCTATTTTAGTTACTTAATAAAAATCGAATTTTCAACAATTAGCACAAGTACGCACTCGTCACCTCACGTACAAGGCATTTCAAATATCAACAATACCAAATCCTAAGGGGAGTTCCCCCACACAAGGTTAGGCAAGCCACTTACCTCGAACCGGCTCAAAATCAACCTGAAACCACGCTCTTGCCACGAGTACTCGACTCCAAATGGCCCAAATCTATTCAAATCAATTGCATAATGTAAATAAAACTTCAAGTAACTGATTCCACTAAATAATTCTAAGCTAATACAAGAAATTAGGAAAAATGACCAAAATGCCCCCGGGTTATGACAGCAAACTCAGCAGCTTCAGCTGCAATTTCCCAACTCCAAACTTCCCGTTAACCATCCGAAACCACCCCGAGTCCCCCGGGACCTCATCCAAAAGCACGAACAAGTCATATACCACTATCCAAACTTATACAAATCTTCAAAACACCTCAAACAACATCGAATCAACCAATTAACATCGGATTCAAGCCTAAGAACTTCAAAACTCTCAAATTACTCTTTCGATCAAATAGTCTATCAAACCTCGTCCGAATAACCTAAAATTTTGCACACACGTCACATTCAACACTACGGAGCTATTCCAACCACCGGAATTCCATTTCGACCCCGATATCAAAATCTCACTATCGAACCGAAAACTTCAAAAATTCAACTTTCGGCATTTCAAGCCTAAGTGAGCTACGGACCTCCAAAACACAATCCGAATACGCTCCTAAACCTGAAATCACCCAACGGAGCTAACAGAACCAACGAATTTCATTCCAAGGCCGTCTTCACACTGTTCCGACTACGGTCCAAATTCTAAAACTTAAACTCTCATTTAGGGACTAAGTGTCCCAAAACTCTCCGAAACTCCAAATAAATACTCTAGGCAACTCACAATAGCAGAAAGAAACACGGGGAATGTAGTTAATAGGGGTTCGAGACACTAATTCTTAAAATGACCGGCCGGGTCATTACATGTTTCTACACAAAAAGATGTGCAGAAGTGTAGTATGAGTATACCACGGTGTAACCTCGGTAGAGTAGTGACGAGGCCAAGTCAAGACATTACCGAATATATAACCTGCAGGATATGACTTAAATCTAACAAGAGAGGACTAGTAGAGTAATACCAATAGCAGAAGGATATCAAATTGCAAACAGTAGTAACGATAAGAGGAAAACACGAATGACAACCAGAATTAACCAAGTAATAAAACAACAACATAGTTGGGGTCCGGATGAAGCATAAATGAGTTCAAGTAGGAAAAACGATGTTAACTCAACCAATTGAATCATTTCTAATACATAATTCCAACAATCCTAATCCTCGTAATCTCATATCATAATCACAACTTCCAAACCTTTAACACATATGGCACCTTGTGCCCACATATTTCCATCTCACTTTACACGGCAAAATTCATGTGCTACTCAGTACATAATATTCGTGTCACATGCTAATAAAGGTGTCCAAGAGATTTTTACTTAATAGTACAGTTTCTAGACTAAGTAGGAAATCAGTGAGAAAGTTGGGTTTATTTTAGAAATCATTTATGCGAAGAAGAATAACATTTCCAAATAAAATACAACATCGAATAAGCTATTGAATTTAACATAGGGTTTATTAAATCAAGACATAATAAATATTCATTTTTAAGTGAAATAAAAAAACCCAGACAGGTTAAGGATATTAATTTGAGAAATTAATTGAAGTAAAATGCAACAACTATATAAAATAGTAAATACCAAAATATACGGCAAGTCTTAACCTAGAAGTCACACAAGGTAGCATGATATTAATTCTTTTATTTTAAGTCACTATATTACTAACAACTAAGCAGGGCAGGAGGTAATGACTCAACGTAGTAAATTGACTTTGAAAATCAATTCACCCGAATAAAAGTATTAAGAAAAGAGCTCAGGAAATGACGGCAAGGCAATAAGTCAATGACAATAACTCGATCCTTGGAACACAGTGAAAACCAGAAATACAGATGATCAGAGTCTCGTACGAAGGAACTGAAGCCAATATAGTAAAACAGGGGATACCAAAATACAAGATATGTTGCGGCGCGCAACCCGACCCCACCATATAATATCAATATCATAAGTCACCCTTATTCCACCATATCAATTCACCCTTATTTCACATGTTGCGGCGTGCAACCCGATCCCACCATACGATATTAATATCATAACAATAAACATAATATGTTGCGGCGCGTAATCCGATCCCACCATATGGTATCAATATCATAATTCACATTTATTTCACCATAACAATCCACCCTTATTTCACCTGCTGCGGCGCGCAACCTGATCCACCGTACAATAACAATATCACAATATGAATATTCTCCCTTGTTCCACCACCTCCCTTATTTTACCTGTTGCGGCATGCAACCCGATCCCCCTACAATTACTTAAATCAACAACTAAATTTACCAGAATCTCTACAATCAAGGGTATGAGTACACGATAACAAGGGAACCACGTGAAATCAAAGGAATACAAAAACCTTTACAAAATGACAAGAAATGTAAGGCACATGATAACTAAGCAGGCAATCACAAAAATTGGAGCATGTAGCATATATTCACATAGTCATAGAAGAACTCAACAATTAAGAGGTAACAAGACAGTAAGGAAGACAATGACTTCAACCAAGGCATATAAGGGTCAAATAACGAGTAAGAGGCAATTAAGTGCTAACAACATCATATAGAGCATGTAAGAGTAGTCTAACAACGAGATACCACATGTTACAATAATTTAATGAAAAACATGTAAAGAGACTAGAATATCTAGATCGGTCAATACCACATATAGGCTGTGTACCCACTCGTCACCTTGCGTACACGACTTTCACATAACAAGATAACACAATTAACTCAATTCCTAAGGGGTGGTTTCCCCCACACAAAGTTAGATAAGACACTTACCTCAATTCGGCAAACTAAATACTCAATTCAGCTTTTCCTTCACCAATTCACCATCGCTCGGCTCAATCTAGACAAAGACGACTTAAATACATCATACAATGTAAGAGAAAACAATTTCAATTCACAAAGTTATGATCCTTATACAATTTACAAAAAGTCAACTCGTCAGGCCCGCACCTCGGAACCCGACAAAACTTACAAAACCTGAACACCCATTCAGTTACGAGTCCAACCATACTAGTTTCACTCAAATCCGACTCCGAATCGATATTCAAAACTCAAAAGTTCACTTTATGAAATTTTAGATAAAACCCCCAAATTTCACTTAATAATCATCAATCAAATGCCTAAAACGGAGATGGATTTATGAAATATAATCATAATCGAGTATAGAACACTTACCCCAATCCATATAGTGAAATAACCTCCAAAAATTGTCCAAATCCGAGCTCCCAACTCAAAATATGACCAAATGAACAAACTTTTGATATTAAGTATTTCTGCCCAGCTGTTCTGCCTCGTTATACATGCCAAACGATCCTGAAACTCGTTTTTGATGTCTCCAATAGATTCCTTGTGAAATTTCAGTCAAGTTAGGCTTTTGAATCACTCCATTTGACCTTATAATGAAGGAGATATGTTGGTTTCAATATTTGGAAATAGTGCAGATTTTTAAATACGAAGTCAGTGTCAATTTCGTAATTAATCTGAAAAAATCTGGAAACCTAATTTTTAGTAAAATGGCCATAAAATCCTCATAGGATGTCCAAATTTGACGATTCTTTTTGCTATGGCTCCTTAATTACGATACGGATCCAATGCTTCAATCAAAACAGAAATCGGAGCTTATTTGTTTAATGTGGTACAATTTAAGCTTGAAGAAACGACGTCAAAACATAAGAAAAACGAGCGCAACACAGCCCAAACCTATTTGAAACTTACCCGAGCCCTCGGCACCCCATGCGAACATACCAACAAGTCCCATAACAAAACAAACCCACTCGAGGCTTTAAATCACGCATAACAACATCAAAACGACGAAACACACCTCAAATCAAACTTAATGAACTTTCGAACTTTCGACTTCCAAAAACTTGCGCCGAAACATATCAAATCAACTCGGAATGAACTCAAATTTTTCACACAAGTCCTAATACATCATACGGAACTACTTGTGCCCCCAAACTATCGAGCGGTGTGCAAATTCTCAAAATGACCGGTCGGATCGTTATATTCTCCCCCACTTAAACATACGTTCGTCCTCGAACGTGCCAAGAGTTGTTCGAAAGCCATCAAACCAATGCATGAGCTCACTATACATACACCCGGGGGTGATTCCCCATCACCTAAACCTATGTAGGACTGACAATGCAATTTAACTGAAGATCTTACTTCATCTTTAGTCCATAATTTTAGGACAGAACCCAAATCTCAACATCTAAAATTCATCATAGAAATCGAATCGAGCCATAATTCCAACCCAGGGTACAATCACACGATGTTCCACACAACTCAAATGCCCGTAGCAATAACTTCTGAGCAACATAGCTGCCCAAATAACATTCTGGACATCGGCAATACACTTCACATTGAATAGAACCTTGTTCAGGACCTCCACTACGCTGCCCATGATAAAGAAACTTGCGGGAACTCATAACCACCCATGAAGTCAACAAGTCAAGAAGCTCTCTTGTCCGTCAAGGGCCATTGCCCAAATCTTAGCAGAAACAGCCTCATACTTCCAAACACTCCTCACCCCCAATACGATAGTGCGAATCTCAGGTCTAAGAACCTCATCTCAGCCAAAACAAGGAGCCCAACTAACAACTCATCACGGAATCACACGGATTCCCAAGCTACACGGCTCGTACACCAACTCAGCAATAACTCAGTTATGCAGTACAAATAGAAGGAAAGTAAGGTATAAGGATTATCTAACAAGTACAACATATGTAACAACAAAAGTATAGTTTCATTAAATCATCCCACAGAGGGAAAACAAAACACCAAATAGACACAAGGAAAGGGTATCCCATATAACATCCATTGCGGCGTGCAGCCTGCTCCTAGATACTCATCAAGCCAAAGTGCTCGGATTCACTGATCACATACTGATATCAAACATAGTAGAGTGCACAAGTATACCTGTGGGAAAAATGAATAGAATTAACAAAACGTGGAAGAAAGCAAGCACAACTAAGGTGCAATGAGCCAATCAACATCACGAGGGCCAGTTTTCCCACATCGCCATAAGGCCTAAACGGAATTACAAGATGCGTGGAGAATAATCATACAACCTCACAGCCCATCACGACATAAGAGAGTAGCACATAACATAGGCCAGGGGCACAATTAATATCCATTCTTCCTGGTAACATAACTATGATAACAATCTCACAAGAGCACCCAAACTTGACCTGATATAAAATACATATTCTCGTTGAGCTTTCAAATTGCCCCAAACCCAAATCCCGATCATTCCCAAATAGGTAAATATCCTCCCAAAAGTCCATAACAACCTATTGATAATGTATGCTATCAGTTATCCCATTCTCAACATGCCTTCACAATCCGCAAATAAGAAATAGCCCGCATATGGGGACATTTAGCCCTAAAACCTCAGGAATACCAAAATTTCCATACCCGAACTCAACTACGCTATTCGAATGGCTGATACATCACTCACACCCCACCATCATACTGAGCACCCATATAGATTTTCCGGCCATGTAACAAAATCTGAACCTCAAAAGCCTCAAAACCCAGTAATCACCATGCCACTAGCCATGGACCCTCAAACTAAAACTCAAGGGTCTTTCCTTAAATGCACGTTCTTCACATATGATATCCAATAATATCAAACTTCTATTAACTTCTGATATCCATCCAGGAGAAAACCATAATGTACAACATATTCCTTATGCCCATAGCAGCCAGCCGACTCAAGCCGTTGCCGAAATCATCGAGAACTCTCTGAGATTCGTCCGCACGCAACTAAACTATTAGGACCGCATCTTCCCAACTCAACCGAGCTACACAAACCATATAACCTAAGAGTAATTCCACAAATGCCGGTAGGGAATTCCTATTCAAAAAGGACCAATTACTTCCATTGCTATGCTGACCCAACACCATAGAGCTGACCCATTTCTTCGGTTACTCCTAGTCTTTCCTCTGAGGTAACACTTCTCCCAGTCGATACACAACTACCCCAACCAAAAATCAATGCAGAAAATCCTAGTATAAGCCACTTAGCCTAGTAACTCATAAACCACCATATTTCCCCTGAAGCACCCCATGATTCCCCAACCAAGATGTCCACGCTGAATAGACCTTCTGAGAATCTGAAGCTATTTCTCCGACCCCCTTTTGATACTGAAATGAAACTACATTAATGACGCAGAAAAACCGTAAGCCCCAACATTATCCCATGCAAGATCTCAGATCTTAGTCATATACAAATTTTGGGAACATTTCAAAACCATCTATGTACACTTCTCAGGCAAAAATTGAGGTAACACCTGACTCTACAATCTGAATCCCGCTAGTGGACTCCCCCACTTGGCACGAAGCCATCGAAAACAACATCTGATGATCCGCAAAACTAACATTCACAACTCGTACAACACCAATCACAAGGTACTCCAGTTCATCCACTAAGCGCATGTCCATTCTCGTGACCGTCAAACTCATTTCCTTCAGTGCCTTGAATGACAATATGTACCTTCCACTGAGTAGAAATCTCATACGAACCATATATTCTCCAGTACCACCAACTATCCTCAATCAACATCCACTTCGTGACCCTACCATGATCGCGATGACTAGTCAACCAATTAAACCTTCCCAAGCTCGTACTTGTCAACGAAATGTCGGGACCCGCTGCACCCCATGTGAACAACTAAATATTACTTCAATACCTCCGCATCTTCAGTCTGGACGACACGTTGAGACAATTTTTGAGCATCACTGTCTCGCTCGTAGCCCATCTGTAGCATCACAAACCACTGCCGCATAGCGGACACTGAGAGCGCAATATCATACACGAGTGGATGTAAAGGAATATAAGATATATGCTTCAAGCTGAATCGATGTCGCACGACAAGGAATGAAAGAGGTGGAATTTCTTAATAGTTTCTGTAGCCCCTCGAAGATAAGTACAGATGTCTCCGTACCGATCCACAAGACTCTACTAAACTTGCTTATGACTCGTAGCACATATGAACCTAGGGCTCTGATACCAACTTATCACGACCCAAAATCTCTCCAAAGGAATCGTGATGGCACCTAGTCTCTAAAACTAGGTAAGCCTAATATTAACAGGAATAACGATAATATTTGCTAACATCGAACAATTTCAAAATAAAAATATATGTACAACATACGATCCCAAAACCGGTAGTACAAGTCATAAACCTTTCTAGGAGTAGCTATACATAATGAATACATCACTGTTTCGAAAAAAAAAGGAAACAATGGAAATAAATACAATAGAAGGTGACTTCGGTACCTACGAACACCCAACAGGTGTACCTTGAAGTCTCCAGCCACACCAAGAATAAGTCTCAAAACCAACCAGATCCGAAGTACCTAGTTATGCACAAAAAGATGTGCAGAAGAGTAGTATGAGTACACCACGGTGGTACCCAGGAAGTATCAAGCCTAACCTCGGTAGAGTAGTGACGAGGCCAGGTCAACACACTACCGAATATATAACCTGCAGGATATGACTTAAATCTAACAAGAGAGGACTATCAGAGTAATACCAACAGCAGAAGGATATCAAATTGAAAACAGTAGTAATGATAAGAGGAAAACACGAATGACAACGAGAATTAGCCAAGTAATTAATCAACAACATAGTTGGGGTCCGGATGCATCATAAAAGAGTTCAAGTAGGGCAAACCATGTTAACTCAACAATTGAATCGTTTCTAATACACAACTCCAACAATCCCAATCCTCGTAATCTCATATCATAATCACAACTTTCAAACCTTTAACACACATGGCACCTTGTGCCCACATATTTCCATCTTACTTTGCACGGAAAAATCCATGTGCTACTCAGTACATAATATTTGTGTTACATGTTAATTAAGGTGTCCAAGAGATTTTTATTTTATGTCATAAAGTAATAGTACAGTTTCTAGACCAAGTAGGAAATCAGTGAGAAAGATGGGTTTATTTTAGAAATCATTTGAGTGAAGAAGAATACATTTCGAAATAAAATACAACATCGAATAAGCTATTGAATTTAGCATAGGATTTATAAAATTAAGACATAATAAACATTCTTTTTTAAGTGAAATAAAACCCCACACATGTTAAGGATATTAAGTTGAGAAATTAACTGAAGTAAAATGTAACAACTATTAAAAATAGTAAATACCAAAATATACGGCGAGTCTTAACCTAGAAGTCACACAAGGTAGCATGATATTAATTCTTTTATTTTAAATCACTATATTACTAACAACTAAGCAGGGCAGGAGGTAATGTCTCAACGTAGTAAATTGACTTTGAAAATCAATTTACCAGAATAATAGTATTAGGAAAAGAGCTCAGGAAATGACGGCAAGGCAATAAGTTAATGACAATAACTAGATCCTCAGTGAAAACCAGATATATAGATTATCAGAGTCTCGTACGAAGGAACTGAAGCCAATACAGTAAAACAGGGGATACCAAAATACAAGAGATGTTGCGGCGCACAATCTGATCCCACCATATAATATCAGTATCATAAGTCACCCTTATTCCACCATATCAATTCACCCTTATTTCACCTGTTGCGGAGTGCAATCCGATCCCACCGTACAAAATTAATATCATAACAATAAACATAATATATTGCGGCGCACAACCCGATCCCACCATATAATATCAATATCATAATTCACACTTATTTCACCATAACAATCTACCCTTATTTCACTTGTTGCGGCGTGCAAACCGATCCCACCGTACAATAACAATATCACAATATGAATATCCTCCCTTATTCCACCACCTCCCTTATTTCACATGTTGCGGCGTGCAACCCGATCCCCCGTACAATAACTTAAATCAACAACAACAATTCAATAACTAAATTTACCAGAATCTCTACAATCAAGGGTATGAGTACACGACAACAAGGGAATCACATGAAATCAAAGGAGTACAACAACCCTTACAAAATAATAAGACATGTAAGGCACGTGATTATTAACCAGGCAATCACAACAATTTGGACATGTAGCAGATATGCACATAGTCATAGAAGAACTCAACAATTAAGAGGTAACAAGACAATAAGGAAGGCAATGACTTCAACCAAGGCATATAAGGGCCAAATAACAAGTAAGAGGTAAATAAGTGCTAACAACATCATATAGAGCATGTAAGAGTAGTCTAACAACGAGATACCGCATGTTATGACAGTTTAATCAAAAGGATGGAAAGAAACTAGAAAATCTAAATCTGACTCCGAATGGATATTAAAAACTCAAAAATACACTTTATGAAATTTTAGACAAAACCCTCAAATTTCACTTTAAAATCATCAATCAAATGCCTAAAACGAAGATGAATTTCTGAAATATAACCAAAATCGAATAGAGAACACTTACCCCAATCCATATAGTGAAAATCACATCAAAAAATTGTCCCAATCTGAGCTCCCCAACTCAAAATATGACCAAATGAACAAACTTTCGATATTAAGTATTTTTTTCCAGTTGTTCTGCCTTGTTTTGCATGCCAAACGATACTGAAACTCACTTTTGATTCCTCCAATGGATTTCTTGTGAAATTACGGTCAAGTTAGGCTTTTGAATTACTCCATTTGACCTTATAATGAAGGAGATATGTTGGTTTCAATATTTAGAAATAGTGCAGATTTTTAAATACGAGGTCAGTGGCAATTTCATAATTAATCTAAAAAAATCTGGCAGCCTAATTCTTAGTAAAATGACCATAAAATCCTTATAGGATGTCAAAATTTGACGATTCTTTTTGCTATGGCTCCTTAATTACGATACGAATCTAATGCTTCAATTAAAACAGAAATCGGAGCTCATTTGTTTAATATGGTATCACTTATGCTTAAAGAAACGACATCGAAACATAAGAAAAACGAGTGCAACACAGCCCGGACCTATCTGAAACTCACCCAAGCCCCTAGTGACCCCGTACAAACATACCAACAAGTACCATAACATAACACAGACCTAGTCGAGGCCTTAAATCACGCATAACAACATCAAAACGACGAAACACACCTCAAATCAAGCTTAATGAACTTTTAAACTTTCGACTTCCGAAAACTCGCGCCGAAACATATCAAATCAACTCGGAATGAACTCAAATTTTGCACACAAGTCTTAATACATCATACGGAGCTACTTGTGCCCATAACTATCGAGCGGCATGTAAATTTTTAAAACGACCTGTCGGGTCGCTACAAGCGCATTGGTCCTCACTCCAAGCATTTTTCGATATTGTGTTCGGAAGGAGATATGAAAATTGATTTGTATGAGCCGATGCACGAGTAAAAGGAAGAGGTATATGAGCCCTATATTCTAATTTTTTCAAGTCCATCTAGGCAAGGTGACACTCCTCGGTTGAAAGCCAAAAAGTGCATAAAGAATCATTTTATTTTTAGCTCGCAATAATTTGTACCACCCCAAAAGCCTGATCATAGAGTCGTAAGTAGTTAGTAATCCCCCTTTGTTTTTCTTTTGGCATCGGTTCTTTTTCAGGGGATGTAACTTGAATCAGGTAATTTTTATTTTTGGGAAATTGAGGAAAGAACACTTGAGTGATCTTATGTGTCTTTCGACCTGTTTGATGCTAACATAGTTAGGCCTTAGCATGCAAATTACCTTCCTAACATATTTTGATGAAAATTGATGCCGTGAAAGATTGAATAGCCTGTCTGTGACACTTTCTCTCAGTTACTTGACTCATTGTTCATGTAGTGCTCTATTGCTTAATACTTCTTGACTTTGTTATTACTTGCCTAAACTTGAGAGTTGGAATGGAACTGTCCCGACTTGGGTCATGTGCATTGTGTGATGTAAGGTTTTGATTATATTTTATGTTATCCTGTATTGTCTAGAACTTGCCTTGTGTGTTAGTCGAAGCGAAATAAGTAAGCTTTGTGAGTCTAGGAGATGATGTAGGCATTTTTTTGATTGTCCATTGAGCTATTATGCCACTATAAAAAAAATTATCCTTAGATAGCCCATTTAGCCTATGCGCTTTTTCTTTGGCACTCATATTACAAGTTGATTCTCATTTTGTTCTTAATTAAATCTTTTCGTACCTTTACCTCCGAAAGCACTTAAGTCTCTAGAAGAGTAAGGTGAAAGTTGGGGTAGCTTTAATGTAACGACCCGGCAGGTCGTTTCAAGAGTTATAGCCTTGTTTCCCCATTTCTGCTTCTTTTTGTGTTCTTCAGCTATAGTATGATATGTTGGATCAGTTGGTTCGAGTTTGAAGTGGATTCGGAGAGGATTTGAGACACTTAGTCTCTTTTGTGAAGGCTTAAGTTTAGAAAGTTGACCAGATGTTGATTATTGTGTAAACGATCTCGGATGTGAATTTGATGGTTCCATTAGCTCCGTTAGGTAATTTTGGACTTCGGAGCACATCAGGAATGTGATTTGGAGGTCCGTGGTAGAATTAGGCTTGAATTGGCGAAAGTTGGAAATTTGGCGATTTTGGTCGGCGGTGCAAAATATGATATCGAGATCGGGATGGAATTTCATAAGTTGGAGTAGGTCGTGGTGCCATTTGTGACTTGTGTGCGAAATTTCAAGTCATTCGAAGGTGATTTGATAGGTTTTGGCATCGTCTACGGAAATTGGAGGTTTAGAAGTTCTTAGGCTTGAATCAGAGGGTAAATCAGTGTTTTGATGTTGTTTTGAGTGTTCCGAAGGTTAGACTAAGTTCGTATGTTGATATGTAACTTGTTGGTACATTTGGTAGAGGTCCCGAGGGCCTCGGGTTGGTATCAGGTGATTGACGGAACAAGGTTGGAACTTGAGGAATGCTGAAGATTGAACTCAGTTGTCATAACCGCACTTGCAGAGAGAGGAACACAGGTGCGAGCCCGCAGAAGCAGAGAAGGAGCCACAGATGCGGCCAAGGCTAAGGTGGGCAGGAGCCGCAGGTGCGAATAGTGTAGCGCACCTGCGAGACCACAGGTGCGAGAATTAGACCGCAGAAGCGGGTTCTGAGGGCATAAGTGGGAACCGCACCTGCGATGGATTTTTCGTAGGTGCGGTGTCGTAGAAGGAACATTTGGACCGCAGATGCGGTATCTTTGGGCAGAAAGTATAAACTGTGGACTTCGCAAATTTTGGTTCATTTTCCACCATTTATAGTCGGCTTTGGAGCTTTTGAGAGCGATTTAGAGGAGGAATTCAAGAGTCTATCAGTAAGGTAATTGATTTGAGCCCTAATACTCATTTATGTGATATTTCCCATTGTTTAATCATGTAATTAGTGAAGATTAGGGGTGAAATGAGGGGTTAGGGCTTGGGATTTTGGAGAGATGATTTGAGGATTTAAGGGGTCAAATGGAGTCAGATTTTTATGAATTTCGTATGTGTGGATTCGTGAGTGAAAGGGCTTTTTAGTATTATGATTTTTGTTGGATTCCAAGACATGGGCTCGGGGGCCGGGGTTGGGGAAATTTCGGGATTTGTGTCCAATTAAGTAAATTTTTGTGTGGATTTGGTTCCTTGGCCTATATAGATTGCATGGTATTGCTTTTGGTTAGATTCGGGACGTTTGGTTCGAGAGGCAAGGGCGTCGCGGAGTAGGATTTTGGCTTGGTTTGAGGTAAGTAACGCTTCCAAACTCTGTTCTGAGGGTTCAAAACCCCGAACTATGTGTTATGTGATTAGTACTGAGGTGACACAAATGCCAAGTGACGGGCGTGCACCGTAGGAATTTTGGCCTGGTTCATTCCATGGCACCGCTTAGTGTCTCTTTCTTGCTGATATCCGTGTTTCGATCATGTGATTAAGTAAATGAGCTGTAAAATCATGCTAGATATCATGTTAGGGCTTCACGCCGCTATTGTTGAGACCCGGGTGGTCATTTCTTGCTGTCACCTCATTAGATTTATTGATATTCTGTACTCAGTATTATTCATGCATATCATATCATATCTCAGTCTCAGTTGCTATTATTTGGCACATCATATCATTGTTTTGGGCTAGTTTCATGGCATTGTGAGCGGGTGTGTGTGAGACTGGAGAGTGATGACTGAGTGAGACTGAGAGCCTGATTATAAGTGACAGTTATGGGATCAGGCTGCACGCCGCAATAGTTATGTTGATGATTATGATATCGCTTGGGATGTAGGAGCCCCTCCGGAGTCTGTAACACACCCCCAGTGAGTGCAGATGATATTTTGAGGGATGGATTTCCCTGGACATGGATTTGTCCGAAGTATTGATATCTGGAGATGGATTTCTCCACAGGGTTGGATTACCCTTTTCCTCGGTACCGAGTGACTTTATATTCAGCGATGAGTATGTTCCGGGATGGATTTCCTTGGGCCGGATTTCCATATGCGGTACCGAGTGGTTGAGCATATGTATATATACCCGGAGATGGATTTCTCCTCAGGGTTGGATTACCCTTCTTCCTCGATACTGGTTCACTTGTAGTTAGTGTTGTATATGTTATGGGATGGATTTCCCTAGGCCGGATGGCCATATGCAGTATCGAGTGGTTGAGCACTTGAGAGTGGGAGCACATGGTACATTTCATACATTCTGTGCATTGGCATATAGAGTTAGCTGAGCTTTATATCTCACATTGTTCAGATTTGTATTTATTTACTGCTTGAGCTGTATACTTGAACTGACAGCATGCCTACTTCCCTGCACAGTTTATTTCTATTACCTGTTGAGGTTACATTCGTCACTACCTATTAGTCCATAGTTTGGACTTATTACTTACTGAGTTGGTGTACTCACGTTACCCCCTGCACCTTGTGTGCAGATCCAGGTATCTTTGTCCACGGTAGCGGCAGTTGACTATTCCACATGCGGACTTTCATCGGAGATAGCGAGGTAGCTGCCTGACGATCACAATCCTTTTTTTCTCCTTATTTATCTTCCCTTTAGTGTATTTTGGTATTCTCAAACTATGTTATTACCATCGGTTTGTTCAGGAATTTTCATCTATTGTATCACCCTTGACCAAATTGACCCAAAAGGGTACTCCTTTCAGGTGGTCGGATGAGTGTGAGGCGAGCTTTCAGAAGCTCAAGACCGCCTTGACCACAACTCCAGTGTTAGTTCTGCCATTAGCTTCATATTCTTATAAAGTATATTGTGATGCTTCTCGGGTCGACATTTGGTGTGTGTTGACGCGGGAGGGTAGAGTGATTGCTTATGCTTCTCGTTAGTTAAAGCCCCATGAAAAGAACTACCCCGTTCATGATTTGGAGTTGGCTGCCATTGTTCACGTGTTGAACATTTGGAGGCACTATCTCTATGATGTGTCTTGTGAGGTGTTTATAGATCATCGTAGCCTCCAGCACTTGTTCAAACAGAAGGATCTCAATTTGAGGCAGCGGAGATGGTTAGTGCTACTAAAGGACTATGATATTACTATTTTGTACCATCCGGGAAGGCCAATGTAGTGGCCGATGCCTTGAGTAGAAAGGCGGTGAGTATCGGCAGTCTTGCATTTATTCCTGTTGGGGAGAGATCTCTGGCAGTTGATGTTCAGGCCTTGGCCAATCAGTTTGTGAGGTTGGATATTTCAGAGCCTTGTCGGATCCTAGCTTGTGAGGTTTCTCGGTCTTCCTTGTTTGATCGTATCAGAGAGCGCCAGTATGATGATCCTCATTTGCTTGTCCTCAAGGACAAGGTTCTGCATGATGATGCCAGAGATGTGACTATTGGTGATGACGGGGTATTGAGGATGCAGGGCCGAATATGTTTGCCCAATGTAGATGAGCTTCAGGAGTTGATTCAAGAGGAGGCCCACAGTTCGCGGTATTCCATCCATCCGGGTGCCGCAAAGATGTATCGGGATTTGAGGCAGCACTATTGGTGGAGGAGGATAAAGAAAGATATAGTTGGGTTTGTAGCTCGGTGCCTCAATTGTCAGCAGGTGAAATATGAGCATTAGAGACCGGGTGGCTTGCTTTAGTAGATAGAGATTCCGGAGTGGAAGTGGGAGCGGATCACCATGGATTTCGTAATTAGACTCCTACGGACTTTGAGAAAGTTCGATGCTATTTGGGTGATTGTGGATTGGCTGACCAAGTCCGCGCACTTTATTCTTGTGTGTACTACATATTCTTCAGAGCGGTTGGCTGAGATTTATATCCGAGGGATTGTTCGCCTGCATGGTATCCCATTTTCCATCATTTCAGATAGAGGTACTCAGTTTACATTGCAGTTTTGGAGCACTGTGCAGCGAGAGTTGGGTACTCAGGTTTAGTTGAGCATAACTTTTCACCCACAGACGGAGGGACAGTCCGAGCGCACTATTCAACAACAGTTATCAGCCGAGTATCCAGATGGCTTCGTATGAGGCTTTATATGGGAGACGGTGTAGATCATCAGTAGGGTGGTTTGAGCCGGGCGAGGCTAGGCTTTTGGGTATAGACTTGGTCCATAATGCATTGGACAAGGTGAAAGTGATTCAGGAACGGCTTCGTACAGCGCAGTCAAGGAAAAGGAGTTATACTGACAGAAAGGTTCGTGATGTGTCTTATATGGTTGGGGAGAAGGTTCTACTGAAGGTTTCACCCATGAAGGGTGTTATGAGATTTGGGAAGAAGGGAAAGTGAGCCCTCGGTTCATTGGGCCTTTTGAGGTGCTTCGGGGGATTGGGGAGGTGGCTTATGAGCTAGCTTTGCGTCCTAGCTTGTCGGGGGTGCATCCATTATTTCATGTTTCTATGCTCCGGAAGTATATCGACGATCCGTCTCATGTCTTGGATTTCAGCACGGTTCAGTTAGATGGTGATTTGACTTATGATGTGGAGCTAGTGGCTATTTTGGAGCGGCAGGTTCAAAAGTTGAGATCAAAGGATATAGCTTCAGTGAAAGTGCAGTGGAGAGGTCAGCTCGTACAGGAGGCTACTTGGGAGACCGAGCGGGAGATGTCGAGCAGATATCCATACCTATTTGAGGCTTCAGGTATGTTTCTAGACCCGTTCGAGGACGAACGTTTGTTTAAGACGGGGAGGATGTAACGACCCGGTCGGTCATTTCGAGAATTATAGCCACATTTTCCCATTTCTGTTTCTTTTTGTGTTCTTCAGCTATATTATGATATGTTGGATCAGTTGGTTCGGGTCTGGAGTGGATTCGGAGAGGATTTGAGACACTTAGTCTCTTTTGTGAGGGTTTAAGTTTGGAAAGTTGACCAGATGTTGATTATTGTGTAAACAATCTCGGATGTGAATTTTGATGGTTCCGTTAGCTCCGTTAGGAAATTTTGGACTTAGGAGAGCGTCCAGAATGTGATTTGGAGGTCCGTGGTAGAATTAGGCTTGAATTGGCAAAACTTGGAAATTTGGTAATTTTGGTCGGCAGTGAAAAAATTGATATCGGGGTCGGAATGGAATTCCAGAAGTTGGAGTAGGTCGTGGTTCCATTTGTGACGTGTGTGCAAAATTTCAGGTCATTCATAGGTGATTTGATAGGTTCTGGCGTCGTTTGCGGAAATTGGAAGTTTAGAAGTACTTAGGCATCGGTGTTTTGATGTTGTTTTGAGTGTTCCGAAGGTTCGACTAAGTTCGTATGTTGATATGTGACTTGTTGGTATGTTTGGTAGAGGTCCCGAGGGCCACGGGTTGATTTCGGGTGATTGACAGAACAAGGTTGGAACTTGAGGAATGCTGAAGATTGAACTCAATTGTCATAACCGCACCTGTGAAGAGAGGACCGCAGGTGCGAGCCCGCAGAAGTGGAGAAGGAGCCGCAGATGGGGCCAAGGCTGAGGTGGGCATAAGCTGCAGGTGCGAATAGTGGAGCGCACCTGCGAGACCGCAGGTGCGAGAATTGGACCGCAGAAGCAGGTTCTGAGGGCATAAGTGGGAACCGCACCTACGATGGATTTTACGCAGGTGTGGCTTCGCAGAAGCGGCATTTGGACCACGGATGCGGTATCTCTGGGCAGAAAGTATAAATTGTGAACTTCGCGAATTTTTGTTCATTTTCCACCATTTTCAGTTGGCTTTGGAGCTTTTAAGAGCGATTTTGAGGAGGAATTCAAGGGTTTATTAGTAAGGTAAGTGACTTAAACCCTAATACTTGTTTATGTGATGATTTCCCGTTGTTTAATCATGTAATTAGTGAAGATTAGGGGTGAAAAATGAGGGGTTAGGGCTTGGGATTTAGGATAGTTGATTTGAGGGGTCAAATGGAGTCGGAATTTGACGAATTTCGTATGTATGGACTCGTGAGTGAAAGGGATTTCTTGTTTTGTGATTTTTGTCGGATTCCGATACGTGGGCCCGGGTGCCGGGTTTGGGGAAATTTCGGGATTTGTGTCCAATTAAGTAAATTTTCGTGTGGATTTGGTTCCTTGGCCTGTATTGATTGTATTGTATTGCTTTTGGTTAGATTCGGGGCGTTTGGAGGCCAGTTCGAGAGGCAAAGGCATCGCAGAGTAGGATTTTGGCTTGGTTTGAGTTAAGTAACGCTTCCAAACTTGGTTCTGAGGGTTCGAAACCCCGAACTATGTGTTATGTGATTAGTACTGAGGTGACGCAAATGCCAAGTGACGGGCGTGCACCGTGCGAATTTTGGCCTGGTTCATTCCATGGCACCGCTTAGTGTCTTTTTCTTGCTGATATCCGTGTTTCTATCATGTGATTAAGTAAATGAGTTGTAAATCATGCTAGATATCATGTTAGGGCGTCACGCCACTATTGTTGAGACCCGAGTGGTCATTTCTTGCTGTCATCTCATTAGATTCATTGATATTCTGTACTCAGTCTTATTCATGAATATCATATCATGTCTCAGTCTCAGTTGTTATAATTTGGCACATCATATCATTGTTTCGGGCTAGTTTCGTGGCATTATGAGCCCGTGTGTGTGAGACTGGAGAGTGATGACTAAGTGAGGCCGAGAGCCTGATTATGAGTGACAGTTATGGGATCGGGCTGCACGCCGCAGTAGTTATGTTGATGATTATGATGGTCCTTGGATTGTAGGAGCCCCTCCGGAGTCTGTAACACACCCCCAGTTAGCGCAGATGATAATTTGGGGATGGATTTCCCTGGACATGGATTTGTCCGAAGTATTGATATCTGGAGATGGATTTCTCCACAGGGTTGGATTACCCTTTTCCTCGGTGCCGAGTGACTTTATAGTCAGCGATGAGTATGTTCGGGGATGGATTTCCCTAGGCCGGATGGCCGTATGAGGTACCGAGTGGTTGAGCATGTATATATATACCCGAAGATGGATTTCTCCTCAAGGTTGGATTACCCTTCTTCCTCGGTATTGGTTGACTTGCAGTCAATGTTGTATGTGTTCCAGGATGGATTTCCCTAGGCCGGATGGCCATATGCAGTACCGAGTGGTTGAGCACTTGAGAGTGGGAGCACATGGTGTTTTTCATAGATTCTGTGCATTGGCATGTAGAGTTAGCTGAGCTTTATAGCTCACATCATTCAGATCTGTATTTATTTTACTACTTGAGTTGTATACTTGAACTGACAGCATGCCTACTTCCCTGCACAGTTTATTTCTATTACCTGTTGAGGTTACGTTCGTCACTACCTATCAGTCCATAGTCTGGACTTGTTACTTACTAAGTTGGAGTATTCACGTTACCCCCTGCACCTTGTGTGCAGATCCAGGTATCTCTGTCCACGGTAGCGGCTGTTGACTATTCCAGTTGCGGACTTTCATCGGAGATAGCGAGGTAGCTGCCTGGCGATCACAATCCTTCTTTTCTCCTAATTTATCTTCCCCTTAGTGTATTTTGGTATTCTCAAACTATGTTAGTCTTGCTATATTTCAGAATAGTTGTAGTAGTTGCTCATGACTTAGTGACACCCCGATGTCGGAATTTCTTTTTCCGCACTCTTGTTTTGATTTGAATTCCTTATTTAAAGGTTTTATATTATATAGCTTGGGATTTTCCCTTTTAATGAAAAATATCATTTTGTTTTGGAAATGTGTCGGCTTGCCTAGTACCACGATAGGTGCCATTACGACAGGTTAGTTTGGGTCGTGTTAAAGTGGAACCATAAAAACACCTAAGGGTGCATGTATATTTTGGAAGATCATTAGCCGGGCAACCTAAGTTTGTGGAGAGTGTTGGAAAAAAATGAGAAGAAAAAAAAACCAAAGAAAATTCAAAAAAGAGAAAAAAAAGTATATAGAAAATACACCTCTTATTCATCGTGATCCAGGCTAGTGAATGCATAGTTGTGCTTAAAGAAGAAAGGCCAAGTTGAATATGATTTTGTGGAATTGCTTGAATTGGTAATGAAAATTGTGTATTTGAAAGTTAAATATAATGTATTAAAGTGCTTAGGAGGGTTAGTCATTATACCCAAAATATATCCTATCCGTCCCTTAGCCTATATTACAACCCATAAAGACCTAATTGATCGTGGACTTTGCGAGCTTCGATTAATGGAGATATACACTAGGGTCAAGCCTATGGTACAACCAAGGAATGCATATGAATTTCTTTATGAGAGTGAGTGGTTCTTTGTTCATATACGTGATGTCCTTAAATTTTAGTCGAATGCATATTTGAATGTGTGGACGAAATATCTTCTTATTCTTTGGTGAGGTACATGATTCCATGACAAATAGGTGACGCTATTAAATATCTCTTGATGGGTGAATGCACGAATTAAGAGTGCTTATTAGTGACGAGCCGGTCATTGAGGTTGGGTGGTTATGGGCAGGTTATTTGAGTGTTTTAGATTGTTCACTAATATTCAGGCGTATGAAAGTTGGGAAAGGTATGAATGAGTACGCAAGGGCTTAATTGTTGGTATCAACCATGATCTTAGGAGTAGTATGTTGAATTGCCAAATGTTCCTCCATTGTATAATGTCTTGCGTGCATTGTTTGGTTAGCATGGTTTTAGGTTTCTCGAGGGCGAGCAAAAGCTTAAATGTGGGGTGGTGATGTTAGGTTTAAAATTCATATTTTTGCATGTCATTTGCCTTGCATTATGCCTCGATCTTGTTAACTTTGGTGTGAATATTTGTGACTCGAGCTTAATAATGATATTTATATGTATAAGAGTCAATTGGAAATGATTTGGAAAGCTTGCATGCAAACTGAAGAAAAAGCGGAAGAATTTGGAGGAAGTGTGACTTTGGTATCCAGGTTCGCGCCAGGCACCAACCAAAATGCAAAGGGCAGCAGAGCACAAAAGTGAAAAACGTTTTGTTTCCAGGTTCGCTCCAGGGGCAAAGCGGGACGCAGGGCGGATTTCGTCCTAATTTGGCTAGGACTTAGTAGTTTCAACCCTACAGGCCCCCAACATATATAAAAGGGGTTCTAAAGCTATTTTTTAGAGGGTTAGACATTATTGGAGAGGCATGAAGGCTACAGAAACATTTGGAAGCAACGAATCACAAGAGTTTTCTCTTTTGTTCTTCCTTAATCTGTATTTTAATGCTTTCAATTATTTTCATGATTGTTAGTATGGTTATGAGTAGCTAAACTCATTTGTCTAGGGTTTGATGGAACCTTTTGGAGGATGATTTTCTATTGTGTTTAATACAATTTTGCCGTTGGATTTTCACTTCTTGTGCAACTACGTGATTATCTTAGTTGATTGAAGGGCCCTCAAATAATTGCGCCTCTTTAGTATGTATTGCTTGGAAAAGGGTATATATTTAGATAGTTGTTGAAAAATATCACTCCTAACGTATGTGATGAATCAATACTGAGAGTTTAAGGGTGGGAATGGGAATAACAAAACCTTGGTGCGATCTTGGTGAGCGGTGAACTAGTGCCAGCTAGCGTAGTTCGGAAGAATATGTCTAGTAAATTGTGGTAGTTGCTCGGAAGAGAATTACGACACCTGAAATACTCATGATCGGTAAAGAATACTTAGGCGAAATTATAGAAAACGTAGCAAGGAGAATTCCGATAATTGGGGAAATCATAACTCTAGACATCTCCTTAATCTTGTATCCAACCCTTAGTATCTTTAGTTTTCAATTTACTAATTTAATTTGCTAGTTAATTAGTAAGAAAATAGAATATTGATATTTACAACTTAGGAATTAATCGAGCTTGTCTTCTTAGTGATAGTAAACGGTTGTAGCTGAACCTTAATTCTCTGTGGGATTCGACTCTGAATTTTTAGACCGGATTATATTTGCAGCGACCGCTTATCCTTTTTAGAATTAGAGTTGGGCGTGATCAAGATCCCTTATTAATGACAAATAGAAGAAAAAAATCAGTCTAATTTTTAGACATGTTACAATAGAGAGTTCTGGATATTCAAAATAATTAGGTATTGAGAAACATTTAAATTTTCCTTTGTTTCATTTAATGAGAGCTTGGATTTAAATCATCTAGATATCAGTCATTAATCGCAATTATCTGTTTTCTTTTGCAACCACTTATTTTTTATGAACGCAAAACACAACAAGTAATTTATGCTCGTTATTCAAAGATAGTGTAGTTTAATTATCGTCTTCATATGAATTGGATGTATACAATATTCAAATAATTTTTAGTTAAATGCTATCTAGAATAATTAACACTTTGATTGGGAATGATTATGAACTATAATTAACTACTAAAAGTAAAGCAAATAATAATTGATTACGAATAACTAGAGATTAGGAGAATTTGTTTGTTATCAGTATGAGAAATAAGGGTCATGACATGATAGGTGCATGTTATCCTGAAATTGACACTATTAAATTTTACTCATAATGCTCTATTGATTCTTACGAATTCAGCAGGTTATTATCCTATTACTCTGATATAGGTTACTCTCTCGATTATACCTAAATCGTTTAAATAAGCTAATATGAAGTGCGGTGAAACTTGCAAGAATTTATTGGTAGGAATGATCTAAGAGAAGCTTCTCGAGAATATTTCTCAATCTTAATTTAAACGGTAGATCACAAAGCTCTTTCAATTACTTTAAAGAAGAACCAAAATAAATTAAGGCATACGTTGTAACAATATTCAATATTATGCGCATCTTTCGATTAAACACGATAATGAATAAAATCACAACTAGAGTTAAAGCTCCTTCAACAAATTCAAGCAATCAAACGATAATCAAATCCATAGATAACAATCAAGTCACCAAATCATGTCAAATCCAAAGGTAAACTGCCCCGTAATCATGGAGAAAATTATCACAAATAAAGTTAAAAAAATAGGAAAACACTAATCTAACGTTACAATCCAAACTCACACATTGAATCGGTGGATGAATGATGAAATCTTGTGTCTTGAAGCATCCAATACTCTCCCAATTGTTCCTAGGTCGAAAGTTCTCTAAAATTTATGTTTCTGGTGTATTTATACCGTGTAGGAACGGGCACGAACAAAACTACCCTTTCCAAGTTGAAGTGAGAAAATTGAGCAGCAAAAATACACAGGCGCGCCGCGCCATGCGCCGCGCTAGTGGACTTTTTAAGAGAGTTGTTTATTTGTCAGAAGCCTGCGTTTACACTGTCGCATCGCGCCATGCGGCACGGTAGTGCAAATTTCTCAGAGTCAAAATTTTTTCTTAATCTTTTTACATCCGGACTTGGTCCTTCACCCCCGAACGCGATCCCGGATTAAATTCTTGTCCTTTTACTCAGACTTTAAAGGTCCAAATCATTCAACGTAACTTCAAATCGCTTTTTACGCAAAATCACCTCCTACAAAGTATAATACAGATAAGTGCAAATCATCGTTATTTAAGCTCAAATATGAATAAAGTGCAATAATTAGAGTACAAAATGTAGCTAGAATACAAATTTTTAGCCTACCATCAATTATCTAAATACATGCTCATTCAAATCTTGAATAGTCTTAAATACGTTAAAGTATTATTCACTTAAAAATTCATGTGTAAATATGACTTTTTACTACCACTATCTGCTACAACTACACAACCACCACTAGCAACCTCCACCACGCGATCACCATTGCTAGTCAGTAATAGCACCAATCACTACCGCATGCAGTCATCATCATCAGCTTCTACCACCCCAATACCGCAAATACCACTAACCTCTTTCATATTATTAATTATTCAATGTTCAATAAAAAGAAACATGGCCTAAATAAACCTCTTTATGAGTATATATAATGCGAAGTTATTTCTAAGAGTATCTCGGCATAATTCGAGTATTGCCTATAATTTTATACTCTATTTTGTACATTTTTATGCAGTGGATTTGTTCTTTTTAAGATGGGAACGATTTAATTGATTGAACTAAGTAAATTATTATCGCCAAATTCATGGCTATGTTTTTCATTTTTTAATATACAAGGGGAAGTGTCCAGGTTGCAGTTCAGCTACAATCACATAGATTATGGTTACCATCGCAGATTTGAAACGTTCATTGATCTTAGCAAGATAATGATCAATCTTTCCTTTAATATTTGGGGTGATTTATTTCTTCTTGTTAGATTCAAGATTACTCCCTCTGTCCCAATTTCAAGAATCAAACTTCTTAATTTGGGACCTTAAATTTGGACATAAAATCTTTAATTTTTTTTTTTGAAATAAAATTTATATATTAGATAATTACGTAAAAAGTACTATAAGTTATAGTAATGACCAATTGAAATATTTAAAAAGCATATAGAAAAATCATGGTAAATAAAAACTCGTTTGATATCGAAAATTCAAACAATGCCACATAAATTCGGATGGATTGAATATTATTTTAGGTTAGGTAGGTTGATAATCAATTTCTTGTCACTATTTCTGAAATGCATTTCTTTAGGTCTATAGATTATTCCATGGGTTGGTGGAATCATTTATGTCATTGCCAAATTATGGTCTGGTTTTGTGGTTTTCCTGTCCTACAAGTCTGCTCCTTTCTCTCCACAAGTGAATGAAGACAGAAAATAATTAAGTTTCTGCTATTTGAAGTTCATAGACAAAGCCACAATCAATCTATGTTTCTTCAAAAACATCATATTTGATTCACAATCTCATACAAGAAAATAACCCCACAATTATTTCACAGAAAAAAACCCATCAAAATCTCACAATTAACTCAAACAAGAAAAGAAGCCCACAATCTTCAATAGAAAAAGTAATACATATGTCACTCAATTAAAAAGTTGTACATATGGGAATCGAGTGCTTCAAAGTCGAACTTTCTATATATTAACAAGAAATAAATATAAATAGATTCAGACATATATTTCAGAACGAACTCCCTCATATCACAGTTAACATCATCTAAATTCTGGTTCTGCCACTTTATTCTCATATTTTCCTCCACCAGCATCCATGCATGTATATATTTGTATACAGAACTTTTCGTAGTCGGTGTTGTATTTACATAAATATAAAAATGTAATGACCCGGCCGGTCGTTTTAAGAATTAATACCCCGTTCTCCTATTAACTGCATTCCCCGTATTTGTTCCTGCTATTATGAGTTGTTGGGAGGATTCGTTTTGAGTTTCGGAGTGTTTTGGGACACCTAGTCCCTAAATGAGAGCTTAAGCTTTAGAATTTGGACTGTAGTCAGAGCAGTGTGAAAACGGCCTCGAATGGAATTTCGTTGGTCCCGTTAGCTCCGCTGGGTGATTTCGGACTTAGGGACGTGTTCGGATTGTGTTTTGGAGATCCGTAGCTTAATTAGGATTGAAATGCCGAAAGTTGAATTTTTGAAGTTTCCGGTTCGATAGTGAGATTTTGATATCGGGGCCGGAATGGAATTCCGGAAGTTAGAGTAGGTCCGTTGTGTCATTTGGGACGTGTGTGCAAAATTTTAGGTAATTCGGATGAGGTTTGATAGACTTTTTGATCAAAAGCGTAAATTTGAAGTTTTGGAATCCTTAGGCTTGAATCCGAGGGTGATTTGGTATTCCGGCGTTGTTTTGAGTGTTCCGAGGATCGGTACAAGTTTGAATAGTGGTATATGACTTGTTCGTATTTTTGGTAGAGGTCCCGGGGGCCTCAAGATGACTTCGGATGGTTGACGGAAGAAATTGGGAGATTTGGAAGCAGCTTCAGCTGTTGAAGTGATGTCATAACCGCACCTGCGGATTGGGGACCGCAGGTGCGGGCCCGCAGAAGCGTGTGGCTAGTCGCAGATGCGGTCTAAGGCGGAATTGGATTTGGCCGCAGATGCGGCCCAGGCACCGCAGAAGCGGCACCGTATCTGCGGAATTGGGGTCGCAGGTGCGGAAATTGCTGTTTAATGAAAAGTCCCAGGTGCGACTTGGTCTGCGCAGAAGCGGGACGGCAGGTGCGGTCCTAGAGCCGCAGATGCGGTTCCACTGATCAGAAAAAGAGCAGAAACAAGGGTTTTGTCTCAAAACCTTAGAAATTGATTTGGGCGATTTTCCTAATTTCGCGTATTAGCTTCGAATTAATTAGTTAAATTAGTTACTTGAAGTTATATTTACATTATGCAATCACTTTGAATAGATTGGGCCATTTGGAGTCGGATACTCGTGGCAAGAACGTGGTATTGAGTTAATTGAGCTGGTTCGGGGTAAGTGGCTTGCCTAACCTTGTGTGGGGGAAACTTCCCTTAGGAATTGGTACTGTGATATATGAAATGCCTTGTACTTGAGCTGACGAGTGCGTACCTGTGCTAATTGTTGAAAATATTATTTTCATTAAGTAACTATAACTGCGTTTTCTTCCCTGTTTTTACTACTTGCAATTTAAGCCTACTGTTAGCTTTGGGAAGCATGTCTAGGTGACTTAACTGCTTTACTTGCTAAAACTGCCTTATTTGAATTATGTGCAGCATGCTAGGCTAGAAATACCTGTTTTACCTTGGTATAAATTTGATTGGATATAATATTCTTCGTGTTGCTGCTATGTGTTTACTTTGGGACTACGGGCGATATCCCGGGAGACCTCCCCCGCCCCCTTACCTGTTTATTTGGGACTACGGATGTGGTACTCCGGGAGATCCCCCTGCACATTTACAATGGAACTACAGGACTGCACCCGGTAGATTCCCCCAGTACTAAGTATTTACATTTGGGACAACGGATGTGGTATTCCGGGAAATCCCCTGCGCATTTTGAGTTGGACTACATGAGGTATCCTGGGAGATCCCCGGTTGTTAACTCTGTGTTGAGCTGTATTCCTTCTGTGATTAATTGTCTCTCTTGTAGTTGTTGCTACTCTTATTACCTTGTGTTACTTTAATACTGCTTCTTTTCCTTATATATTATTGTATATGACCGGTATGGCCCTGACCTTCCTCGTCACTACTCGACCGCGGTTAGGCTTGGCACTTACTGGGTACCGCTGTGGTGTATTCATGCCCTTTCCTGCACTTATTTTTCATGTGCAGATCCAGGTACTTCGACTCAGCCCTACTACCCTTGAGGCGAGGCGATTCTCCAGAGACTTCGAGGTATATCTGCCGCGTCCGCAGACCGAGGAGTTCCTTTCCATTCTCTGTTGTAGTGATAGCCCTTCTATCTTTTCTTTTGATTTAGACATTCCGGAGTTAGAGCATTTTGTCGTATTCATAGCTTGTGATTCATGGGATTCCGAATTTTGGGAGTTGTTCGGTTTTGAGATCTTGTATTGTATATGCCGAGCGGCATCTTAAACAATTCTATATTTGTTATCTTTTGTTTTTATTAGTTTTTCCGCATTTGTTTTCTTTTCCGAAATTGTTAGGCTTACCTAGTCGTAGAGACTAGGTGCTGTCACGACATGTTCACGGAGGGCGAACTTGGGCCGTGACAAAAAATATAAGTAATACTATTTAATATCATTTTCCCACAAACTGAAGAGCCTTGACCCAATGGTTTAGTCAAAGATTATTGCTAAGGGAGGTGTTACAGAGGCGAACCTAGGATTTGAGCACGACGGGGGCACCACTGTATGCTAATCACCAGCGATAAGGAATAAAATTAATTAAGTTGGCTATTGTGTATTAGTACTAAACTGTAAATGAAATAAAAAAAGAAGATAAAGGTAAGAAAAAAAAAAGCAATTTGTTATTAAATATAAATTATATTATATTCAAAGAACTAAAATATTAATAAAGTTGACTATTATATATTAGCACTAAATTATACTTGAATTCAAAAAAAAAAAAGAGATAAAAGTAAAAGATAAAGTAATTTGCTATTAAATATAAATTACATTGTACTCAAAGAATAAAAATAAAAAGGAGCAGAAAACAGCTAAAGGGGGGTTTTCGAACCTACGTCTCCAACAAAGTTGGGAATTTAAGGGGCCAAAGCAACCACTTCTCCCATCCACCTCTTTGTTTTATAGGGCACACTTAAAATATTTAAGGGGTCCCATATATATGTACAGATATATATAATATGTATATACAGGATTTTTGCCGACGCTAACGGGGTCAGGTGACCCCTCAACCCACCACATAGGTCCGCCTCTGGAGATGTAGGTTTAATTCTCCTTAGCCTCAATTTTTTTAAGCAAAAATGCTCGATCAAAGATGTTCAATAAATAGGATGTTCAGGTCTAGCCTTGAACGGACGATCTTTACAAGCAAAAATATGAGGTTGACCAGTGGCCAAGAAGTACTCTTTGCAATAGAGCGGTGTTTTTATTATATATATTTTTTATTTTTGCAGAATATTAGTACAAATAATTTAATATGTTTTTCCCGGGTGACACCGCTTCCTCCCATATCTATGTCCACCCCTGGTTGTAACCATAATTATGTGATTTTTCTGTTATAATATAAAGAAAAAATGATTTCACCCTATAATTTCACTAGTTGGATGACGATTTAAGCAATCAACTCCTATAATGCAATAAGAATTTGGAGACTCTTTTCTTTCAAATTGTAGAGCAATGCATATATGAGCCAAATGATGGTCTGGCTTTTGTGTTTTCTCTGTCCTACAAGTCTACTATTTCCGCTCCACTAGTAAATGAAGATGGAAATAAGTTTTTGCTATTTGAAATAAACATCAATTAAAGCTCACAGTCTCAAACAAAGATGAGAAACCCCCACAATTATTTCATAGGTAAAAAAAATCATAATCTCAAATAAGTAAAATAAAAGAACCCATATATATATATATATATATGTATATATATATANAAAATGCTTAAATAGTTAAATAGTGCTTAAAACAAGCCAAAAGTTTTATGTTTTCGACTTGAAAGCTATTTGTGTCGAAAAGCCATTTTTTGTAAGGCAATTCAAATGGGCTCTAAGTTTGCCCATCGAAGCTTAGACATATGGGAAAAAAATTACTTTAACATTTTTGTGGTATTTTGCTCTTTGTTTGAGATCTTTCCATAAGACTAGTCGGCTGATAATATTGATGATCAAATTGACCATGTGATGCTCTTCTTTGTTTGGTTGGATCTTTCTGATGATTTATTTGTCTTTTTGGGTATTTCATTTGCACCCTTAATTATTAGAAATTTTGAGTAGTGGTGGGGTATTACAAATGAGCTCTTTAGATCATCGTCATAGCTTGATTAGCATATTATTTCTGACCCAATCAAATAATGCAAACATATCACAAAACAGTAATGATAGACAAAGATGACTAACGTCCATATCTGACCAACTTGCTTACTTGCCACCCCTCGTCAGATGGATGTCCTTAAGACCCTGATGCTGAACGTATTTTCTGATATTTTTTGTTTTTTGGTTTAACAATCTACTATTCAAAATTCACTGGCCCGATTAAGTTCCTATTTGCGCTGTGTAGGGTTCATTTAACGGGAAAGCGTTCCCTACTAGGAATTTTTCTTTCTCAGGGCTTGAACTTGAGATTTTCGATTAAATGTGGAGGGATCCCATCCATTCCATTGTACATTGACCATGTTCATATTATTAGAAATAGTGGTGCCGCAGTCGTTTCACCATTTCTGTTAGTTGCTGCTTATGCGTGGCTAGTGGTGGTAGTAGTTGACTTTTGCTATTTCCATTTGCATATGGTTTTCTTGAGCTGGTATTGATGACGGATTTGTTGACACAATGCGGACATCAGATGAAAAAGGGCGTTATCTGTCGAATATATAGCCCCTTTTTTCCCCACAAATCCAGTAAAATCTCACATGCAGGATTTGGGGAGGATAGTATGTACGCACTCCTTACCCCTACCTTAAGAAAGTAGAAAGGTTGTTTCCAGTAAACTCTCGACTCAGACAAAATACAAAGGTAATTAATGAAGATAAGAAGGTTCAGAAAAGGTAAGAAGCAGGAACAATGAGCAACCATACCATCAAAGCAAAATGCTAGAGAAGAATAAATACAAAAAACTTCAAGAAGCAAATAATTGAATTATCATATGAGGTCTTGATAGACAAAAAATGTTGAATTATCATGAGGTCAAAACTGTTCACATTTGGACATGCATTCTAATACAAACACATAAATCTTATCCTATCAAGACCTCACCTAACATCTTCACCCAACATATCATTTTCAATGGAAAACTATAATCCAAAAGCACCTTCACATGACTAAAACATGCTATTGGATCCTAACTAGCAGTTTTCTTGTTGGAATTCACTTGTAAATGATTGACAACATCACATCTGCGTCTCACCTCTCCCTTTTTCCCAGTTTTAACGTGATAAACGCTTACTTTCTCAATTGCATGAGCAAATGCTTTAAAAAATGCATCTTGATCCTTTGCATAAAGCTCCACAAAAGGCTTAGTCCTAGGATCTGAAACCATAGCTTGATCTGAAGCCAATAACCCTAGACCTTTTTGCAAGTTTATGTAGTACATGTTGTCGAACTTGCCAGGTGTCATCACGTCATTGAAGGCCGCCATATCTTTCGAGTTATTCCCACATAGCTTTCGTAACGCTTGTGCCAATGTAGGATTCATAGAAGGATCAATTTCTGAAGTGTTGCTATATTTGAAAATTCTCTTGCTAAACTCTGAACAATGTGAGAAACCAATAGTATGTGCACCCACTAAAGCCACCATTTCTTGTATGTTTAGATTTTTCGATGCAAACATGTTGATTATTGTGTCCATTGTCATGTTAGGCCTAGCAATATGGCCTTCAACATCTTTTGCGTATGATTCAAAGCTATCTTTTCGGCCGAGACGAATGTTATAAAATGGACCTCCAACCATGGTGATTAAGTCTCGAGTTGCAACGGCTAAAATATCAGCACAAGAAACAATGCCGGGGCATTGGAGTTCTAGGGCAGTCTTTGCTCGTGCAATAAGGTCAAAGGCGTCCCCGGGCAGAGAGAGGTTTATATCTGAGTCGCGTTCCGCCGTGGCAAAGGAGTTTGAGGAAATAAGTAACGAGGCGTCACATCCTCCCACCATGCAGTCGTGGAAGAAGAGGCGGAGGGTGCCGGCTGCTGTCGTGGGCGCGGCAAGTTGCTTGTCGACGACAATTTGCTGGATGATTTTTTCAAATTGAGGACAAGATTTATTGTAGTAGTCAACATTGAGCTTGGATTCTGTTAGAGAAAATAAGGCTAAAGATGAGAAGAGGAAAATTGAAAGAAGTGGTAATGCCATGGCTTCTGAATTGAGAAAAAAAAAATGGTGGTGAAAGAAGATAGAAATGAAAGAAGGCTTTTAGTATTGTGTACAATGACGTTTTGAATTTGAGATGGGCAATATTTTGCATGCAACAAACATAAACTAGAGGTCTCAAATTTGTTCAAGGGCCGTTGTTTACTCCTTTCCTTCTAGCTAGTCTTTGCCGCTCCACATATTGCATTATATTAGTGATAATTTATGTTTTATCCCGTACGGTATAAATATATACATAATAAGATCACTTAAAATCTAATTGCAGGTAACTGTTTAATTATGTTAAATTACGATGAAGATTAAGTTATAGTAACCCAGATTGAAGGGTATGTCCACTGTCCACAATCCACATGCCTGAAATTTTTACAAATTAGTATCTTTAGGGCGTTTTAAAATAGTATTCCTAGTGTTCTAATTTTTTTTCCAACTATTTTCAAGAGGAAGTTCTATTAAACTTAGATAGCAATTTCTCGAACAAGTTTTTAATATTTGGAAGAGAAACTAAATTACATTTTTCTTGTGCGTGTAGCGTCTATATTTTAAAATACTACCTTGTACCTTTCTGTGTGACATGATTACTACTTGGTAGTGAAATTGTCTTTCTCTTTGACATTGATTTTCATTTTTTTTAGTTTTAGTTGTTTGTTGCGGAAGATCGTGGTTTCACTAGTATACAATCACACTCAAAGAAAATAGAAAAGAAAAAACAACGTAACATAAGGATTGAGGTTCCGCTAAGTTTAATCCTCGATGTAGAAGTAGAGTGAATTTTTTCACTATGAATGAGAAGAATACATTGTACAGAGAGTCCCCATTTATAACCCATATATATATATATATATATATATATATATATATATATATATTACCCCATTGACCTAAACACTTGAAGTGGCAGATCCAACAATAGGTTCACGGATTCGTTTCAGAGTCAAACTTTATATACATGACCCGAAAATAACTAAAAGTAGAGTGAAATATATATTTCAGAAGTCACTCTCTCGACTCACGACCCACATCATTTGAATTCTAAATCTGCCACTGCGACCGCTTCTACCTCCTATTCTCCTCCACCACCATCCAGGCCATGTATATGACCGGTGGCGATGATCGCAGCGCCAGCTGTTCCAGCATTGTTGCTACCATGATTATCGGCTTCACCATGGCTGATCTGATCAGTGTGATCAGCAGCAGCGATGGTGTTAAAATTACCTCTATTTTTGTGAGTTGGTGTTGAATATTTGTGAAGCTCTTCCTTTTGGTGTTGCCTCATAGCTTTGTTGCTTGGCTTTGCTGCTCTTCCAATTCATCGTACAAAAACAACACTTCTTGATCCCCATATCACTTGATTTCAAACATGAGATCTTTCAATTGTTAAGTATCATAATGTTGCATCAACATTCAAGATAGAAGAAATATTTCTGTGGAATGAAGTAGTTTTGATCATTTCAATTGTTCTTCTTCTTCTGTTGGCCTTAATAGATAATACCCTTTAATTTTTAATTTCGATATATATGTTGGATTAGTGCAAAATGGACCTACATTGACATTATGGCAAGAACATGGCTAAACATAATTGTCTGCTAACTACTCATCTAGGCTGGCTTTCTCTATTATAAATTTTAATTTTGTGTGGTCCTGATCTATTTGATTTTGTATACCACCTATTTATATTTTAAATTTAAGTTCTATACAAAGACTATTACACAATCAAGTTGCGTAAATAGTAATAAAAAATCTTAGAATTTTATGATAGACATTAATTGGTAACTTGATAAAATAGTAAGTACATATATTACAAAAAGTTAAATTACACTAATAATGCAACAAAAATATTTACACTAAATTAAGGAAATGTTAATATTTTCTCACTCATTACTATTATTTACTCACTTATTTGTACAACCAAATTAAGAAAATGTTAAAATTTTGAATCTCTTATTAATAATAATTACATAAATTTCCATTATATATAATAACCTAGTAGTTGTATTTTTGGATCTTTTAATATATTTGGGACCTCAGAAAATGGTTTCAGTAGCCTTACCCTTCAATCGCCCATCTGAGTTTTTGACTATAACAGTGGTGTCATCACCATCATTATTAGCCATCAGATCTCGGAACGACGACGCTCTAATATCACTTGATTCAGTGGAAACGATAAAAAGATTGTGTTTATATGTTGGGAGTAACAGAAAATCTCAAACGATAGAGAGATTCTCAATAATCGATCAACATTTGTTGACCAAAGAAATGAATTACAAGGACTATCTATAACTAAACTTCTAATAAAACTCTTAATTAATAAAGGCAAGAGTTGAGACATGTTGATGTACGTGATGACCATGTTGATATATTGGTTGAGACATTTTGCTCCCAATATTTAATGGACGTTGTTGTGACCTCAGCCTTTGATAATGTCATTGATACTTGTCACTTATCTCCCAGAGGTAGAGGTAGGGGAAAAGGCAAGAGTAGAGGTGGCAGAACTTCTTCAAGGGGCAGAGGAGGCAACAAGCATAAACCAAAGCTTGGAAAGGCTTAAAAAGGTCAAGCTTCTCTAAATCTCTAATCTTGTATAAGTCCTTATATTGGAATATAAGGAGCATCAAATCTAATGGTGCCCTTGAAAGACTTAAACAACTAATCATAGGAGAAAAACTTCCTATCATTGCTTTAGGTGAACCGTTTCACAAACAAATAAACTGGATAGGTTCAAAAGAATTTTGGGGTACCAACATGCCTTTTCAAATTGTAACAGCCAGATTTGGGATTTGGGTCTTCTGGGAAGATCAACTGGATTGTGATGTTATTGATGAGGATGAGCAACAAGTCACTTGTAGTATAAATATTGATGGAGTTTCTCTACTACTCTCTTTTGTTTATGCAAACTGTGAGGATCATCTGCGAGAGCATCTTTGGGATAAACTTAGGCTTGTTTCAGGGAATTACAGCATGCCATGGTTAGTGTCTGGTGACTTCAATTATATTATTGATCCGGCTAAGAATGAAGTAGGTACCAAACATAGAATGTCAAAGAGCATATCTTTCATACAGTGCATTATGGATTGTGAGTTAATGGATGTTGGGTACACTAGGTCAAGCTTTACATGGTGTAATGGTTGGGCTCCAGAGAGGAGAGTTTGGCAGAGATTATATAGGGTTCTCTTGAATCATGAGTGGCTGAATCTCTTTGCCAATACCAGTGTTAACCATTTGATTAGAACTGGGTCTGATCACTCTCCTCTTTTGATCTCTACTAACTCTAATAATGATGATGATTATGTTACATATTTTAGGTTCTTGGATTTCTGGACAGAAGAACCTGGTTTCTTGGATATTGTTGAGTAAGCTTGGAGTATTGATGTCTCTGGTTCACCACTCTAAAAGTACCATTTAAAACTTAAAAGTACCTGCAAAAGGCTTTCAAAGTGGTCCAGAACCTCCATTGGGAATATTTTTACAACTGTAAAATCCTTAGAGGATAAGATTGCAATGTTGGAACTTCAATCTACCAATGACAACTCAGAAGCTAATAGAGTTTCCCTTAATCAGAGTAATGTTGAACTGATAAGGGCATACAAGAAGGAAGAGACTTTTTGGAGACAAAAATCTGGAATCAAGTGATTTGTGGAAGAAGAAGTCAACACCAGATTCTTTTACTCTGTGGTCAAGGGAAAGAAGAGGAGGTTACCTCTATCTAGAATGTAAGATGATGACGGCAACTGGATTGAAGGAAATCAGTGTATTGCTCCGGAGGCTATAAAGTGTCTCGAGAAGCAATTCACAAAGGAGAACACCCAGAAGGACTTTTATTTTGTGAGTTGCCTTCCAGGGAATGTTAATCAGGAGGATAACAAAAAACTGCTAGCACCACCTTCAATTGATGAATTGAAGAAGATCATCTTCTCTATGAGCACGCACAGTGCTCCTCGACCTGATGGGATCTCTGGAAATTCTACCAATCATGTTGGGAGATAATAAAGGAGGATTTACTACTAATGATACTTGATTTTTTTGCAGGTACTTCTTTACCAAGATCTTTTACTCACATATGCCTTATCATGATTCCAAAGGTGGAGAATCCCCAATGATTCACTGAGCTAAGACCAATCAGCCTTAGCAACTTCTTTAGCAAGATTATTTCCACACTTATGAACCAGAGACTTGGCCTCTTATGAAGAAATTGATCTCTCCATATCAGACTGGTTTTATCAAAGGCAGGTCTATTACTGAGAATATCATGCTCACTCGGGAAATGGTGCACAACATTAATTAGTCTCCACATCTTGGAAATGTTATGATAGAGTCGATTTGGACTACTTATGCCAAGTTTTGAGGCAAATGGGATTTTCAGAAGTATTGATTGATAGAGTCTGGAGGCTAATCTCGAATGTCTAGTATTCAATCAACCTAAATGGTTCAAGGCAAGCTTTCTTCAAATCTAGTAGGGGTATTAAACAAGGGGATCCTCTTTCTCTATCATTGTTTGTCATTGGAGCAGAGTTATTATCCAGAATGATGAATAGACTACCTGAAGAAGGTTTTATTCCATATTCATCTGAGAGAACAGGGCCCTTGATTACTTAATTATGTTATGCGGACGACACCATTTTATTTTCCTCTGGAGATCCAACATCCTTGAAGATGATGATGAATAAACTGGAGTCATATGAAATCATCTTAGGATAGAAGATCAACAAGAGTAAATCTAGTTTCTATGTGCTAACTAACTTCCCTCAATTTGAGCTCAATAAAGTGGAGGATATTACTGGTTTTTCTCAACTTTATTTCCTAATGCAGTACTTGGGGTGTCCCATACACTTGTGGAGGAAAAAAGTAGTTCACTTTAACAACAGGGTAGCTAAAATTTCCAATAGACTGCAAGGATGACAAGGGAAGCTCCTATCTTATGGTGGGAAAGCAGTGCTCTTTAAATCAGTATTGCAATCTCTTCCCTTTTCACTTGTTTTCTGCTCTTTATCCTCCTAAAACCGTTCTTTCACAAATAGAGAAGATCATAGCTTACTTTTCTGGGGAAAGGATGACATGAAAAATACATTCCACTGGAAAAAATGGAGTGATCTCTGTTTCCCTATTCTTGAAGGTGGGGCTGGCTTTAGATCACTATCCGATTTCGTAAATGTCTTCTCTGTTAAGGCATGGTGGAACTTCAGAACTAATCAGAGTCTCTTGAATGATTTTTTGAGTGTGATGTATTTTAAAAGGCTACATCATGTTGCTAAGAAGTGGTCCTACGTCTAATCTCACAACTGGAAAAGGTTAATGGAGATTAAAGAAGATGTTGAAAACATATTCTTTGGAAGATTGGGGTAGGTAGGATATCCTTCTGGTGGGATAATTGGTCTGGTAAGGGAGCCCTAGCCAAGTTCATCCAATTCCATAATGCCCCTAGAAAACTCCAGGTGAACTATTTCTTTGAGGATGGGAAGTGGAATTGCAATAAGCTCAAGAATGTCCTCCCTCACAATATTGTTAATGAAATTTTGGAGATTGGTAGCAATATTAGAAGGGAGGATAAGCCAATATGGATGATTGAATCTAAGGGAGACTTCACTTTCTATTCTGCTTGGCAGATGTTGAGGAGACAGAGGAATACTTCATTCACTATTACCATGATTTGGCAGAAGAAACTTCCTTTCAAAATTTCTTTCTTCATGCTAAGAATGCTATAGATTAGAATCCCGACTGATGAAGGCCGCAAGAGATTCAGATTGATCTTACCATCAAAGTGCTCGCATTGTAATAGTCACAAGGAAGAGACCATCATGTACCTATTTTGTGAGAGTTATATTGCAAAATAGGTGTGGTCCTTTTTTGCTCAGAGTTGTGGTATTACAATAAGACAAGGAGACATTAGGCAATTGATCATGTCTTGGTGGCTAACAAAGGCAAAGAATGGAATCCATGCAGTGATCCTACAATGTCTACCATCCATTGTATGCTGGGAGATATGGAAAAGTAGGTGTGCAGCCAGATTTGAGAACTTACATATGTCCGGAAGAGCTATAATTATGCAGATTTGCAGGTCCATGATTATGCTACTAAACAGTCAATTTGCTAGAGTACAATTTCCCTTGCGTTGGAATGATATATGCATAGCGGTGGAGAATGCAAAACAGCTAATCAGTAGCCAACTGATTAAATGGTGCAAACCTGGTTTTGGCTGGCTAAAGCTGAACATTGATGGCTACTGTAAAGGAAACCCAAGAAGTGCTGGAGGTGGTGGTGTTATTAGAGATCATCAGGGAACCTTTATTGTTGCTTTTGTTGAGTATTATGGCCAATGCACCAATAATTTTGCAGAGGCAAAGGCCATGAAATTGTGTTTAAGTAGAGGTTTTTTTAATGTAATTATCGAGTATGATTCTCAGGTGATCATTAACATGATTAACAACAAAATGAAGGCTTCTTGGCAGATACATCATATCATTGACCAGATTATTTAAATCTCTAGCAAGGGTAATTTTACTTTTGTCCATACATATAGAGAAGGTAATAGTGTTGTTGATCAACTTGTTAATCTGAGGGAAATTTTAAGAGTTAAGGTCACCTTTGATACCACTAGTTCTTTGTCGCACATAGTGAGATCTTCACTGAGACTTGATCAAGTCGGTTTCCCAAACTTCAGATTCAAATCGAGGAAGAACCATTTTGCTATTAATGATGTTTCTAGATATAGTTGATTTTTGTATAGTAGTGCTAACTATATGTATAGCACCTATTTGTGAAATTCATATATTTCAAAGTGTAATGGAGGAAATCTCCCAAGTAGGCAGACTCTTTTGATGCTTTTGTACTGGAGGATGAGATATATCATTCTTCGCGGCACCCGGATGGATGGAATACCGCAAACTGTGGGTCTCCTCAAGAATCAACTCCCGTAGTCCATCCACATTGGGCACACATATCCGGCCCTGCATCCTCAATACCCCATAATCTCCAATAGTCATATCTCTGGCATCATAATGCTGAACCTTGTCCTTGAGGACAAGCAAATGAGGATCATCATACTGGCGCTCTCTGATGCGATCAAACAAGGAGACCGAGAAACCACACAAGCTAGAACCCGACTGGGCTCCGAAATATCCAATCTCACTAACTGGTTGGCCAAAGCCTGAACATCAACTGCAAGAGGTCTATCCCCAATAGGAATAAATGCAAGACTGCCCATACTCACTGCCTTCCTACTCAAGGCATCGGCCACCACATTGGCCTTTCCCAGATGGTACAAAATGGTAATATCATAGTCCTTTAGCAGCTCCAACCATCTCCGCTGCCTCAAATTGAGATCCTTCTGTTTGAACAAGTGCTGAAGGATACGATGATAAGTAAACACCTCACAAGACACACCATAGAGATAGTGCCTCCAAATCTTCAATGCGTGAACAATGGCAGCCAACTCCAAATCATGAACAAGGTAGTTCTTCTCACAGGGCTTCAACTGGCGCGAAGCATAAGCAATCACTATACCCTCCTGCATCAAGACACACCCAATACCGATCCAAGAAGCATCACAATACACTGTATAAGAACCAAAAGCTGATGGCAGAACTAACATTGGAGTTGTGGTCAAGGCAGTCTTGAGCTTCTGAAAGCTCGCCTCACACTCATCCGACCACCTGAAAGGAGTACCCTTTTGGGTCAATTTGGTCAAGGCCGATGCTATAGAAAAGAAACCCTGCACGAACCGACGGTAATAACCCGCCAAACCCAGAAATCTCTGAATCTCTGTGGCTGAAGACGGTCTAGGCCAACTCCGAACCGCATCTATCTTCTTCGGATCAACCTAAATACCCTCACTGGACACCACGTGTCCCAAGAACGCTACTAAACTGAGATAAAACTCACACTTGGAGAACTTAGCATAAAGGTTCTCCTCCCTCAACCGGTGCAACACAATTCGCAAATGCTGGACATGCTCCTCCTGGCTACGAGAGTACACCAGGATATCATCAATGAATACATAACAAACGAGTTGAGATAAGGCTGGAACACATTGTTCATCAAATGCATGAACGTTGCTGGGGCATTGGTCAGTCCAAAAGACATCACAAAAAACTCATAATGACCATAACGGGTCCTGAAAGCTGTCTTAAGAATATCCGAGTCCCGAATCTTTAACTGGTGATACCCTGACCTCAAATCAATCTTGGAGAACACCCTCGCTCCCTGAAGCTGGTCAAATAGATCATCAATACGCGGCAAAGGATACTTGTTCTTGATTGTGACTTTGTTCAACTGTCTGTAATCAATGCACATTCTCATGGTGCCATCCTTCTTCTTCACAAATAGAACCGGTACACCCCAAGGTGACACACTAGGCCTAATAAACCCTTCTCAAGGAGTTCCTGAAGCTGCTCCTTCAACTCCTTCAACTCAGCCGGTGCCATACGATATGGTGGAATAGAAATGGGCTGGGTGCCTGGCACCAAATCAATACCGAAGTCAATTCCCTGTTCGGCGGCATGCCCGGTAGGTCTGCAGGAAACACATCCAGAAAATCTCGCACCACCGGAACAGAATCAATAGTAGGGGTCTGTGCACTGACATCCCTCACAAAGGCCAAATAAGAAAGACAACCCTTCCCAACCATCCGCTGGGCCTTCAAGTATGAAATGACCCTATTGGGAACATAGTCTAAAGAACCTCGCCACTCGATCCGAGGAAACCCCGACATCGCCAATGCTACAATCTTAGCGTGGTAGTCTAAAATAGCATGATAGGGAGACAGCCAATCCATACCCAATATCACATCAAAATCAACCATACTAAGAAGTAGAAGATCCACTCTAGTCTCCAATCCCCCAATGTTCACTACACACGACCTATACACACGGTCCACAATAATAGTATCGCCCACCGGAGTAGATATATGAACAGATGAAACTAAAGACTCATGGGGCGTATCCAGATAATGGGAAAAATACGTTGATACATATGAATGGGTGGAACCAGGGTCAAATAATACAGAAGCATCTCGGTGACATACTGAGACAATACATGTGATCACTGTGTTTGAAGCAATAGCATTTGGTCGGGCAGGGAGTGCATAGAAACGAGCCTGACCGCCACTTGATCGGCCTCCCCCTCTAGGGCGGCCCCTAGCTGACTGAGCTCCACCCCGAGCTGGTTGGGCAGGTGGTGAAGTAACTGGTACTAAAGTCGAAGGCTGACTCCTCTGCTGAGATAAACCTCCCGTAAGGCGGGACAGTACCTCTTGATATGACCCAAATCTACACACTCGAAACAACCTCTCTCTGCAAATAGCGGTGGGGACTGAAGGGAGCCCGAGCATCGGGATAACCGCTAGAAGGACCAGACATAGATGAACCTTGAGTTGATGGTGCATGAGTCGAACCTTGAGATGGAAGGGAACTGAGAGATGAGTGACCCTGCTGAGAACTGTGAGAACTATGGCCAGATGATACACCACGGTGAACTGGATGAGCCGTCTGAGCATGTCTGTATTGACGACCCCTACCGTGGTCAAACTAACTTCCAGAAGGAACACCACCAAAACTACCTGATCCACGAGGCCTCTTAGCCTCCCTCTCAACCCGCTCCTAGTGGCGAGAAAACTCTATCTCTCGAGCAATGTTAACAACCTCCTCAAAAGTAGCACCAAACACCCTCTCTCTAGTCATAAGTATCCGCATCTGCTATGCAAGACCATCAACGAACCTCCTGATCCTCTCCCTGTCCGTGGGAACCAACCAGACAGCATGACGGGCTAACTCAGAAAATCTCATCTCGTACTGCGTCACAATCATTTCATCCTGATGCAGCTGCTCAAACTATCTGTGCAGCTCGTCTCTGCGGGACTGCGGCACACACTTCTCCAGGAAGAGAACGGAGAACTGCTGCCATATAAGGGGCGCTGCACCTGTCACACCTCCTTTTTTTTTACTACACGCAGAAGAGGGTATAATAAAGGGAGTTATTTCCAACTTGAAGTGACAATCGGAACGGGATTTATTATTAAATTCTCAGAGTCGCCACTTAGGAAATTAATGGTGTCCCAAGTCACCGGTTAAATCCCGACCCGAGGAGATTATGACTCTGTTATCAGTCCGCGAACCAGAAATCCAGGTAAGGAATTCTGTTAACCCGGGAGAAGGTGTTAGGCATTCCCGGGTTCCGTGGTTCTAGCACGGTCGCCCAACTGTTGTTTTGATTTATCTGATTTCACTTTTATTTTTATGTTTAATAAGAATTGCAACGTCGTAAAAATGCGTTTCGAACCACGTCGCACCAGTGCGCCCGTGATTGTTAACACATTTCGACTTCGTTGAGATTTGGATTTGGGTCACATAAATGTGCACCCGTATTTAGGAGGGTAAATTTATTAAAATACGTGCCTAAAGCAACTACGCGTTTATTAACTGTGTGGGGAGCCCTGAAATTCGCTAAATGGCACATCCCGAGGCCTAAATATTTTGATATAAGCAATTAATGAGGGCCCCGCAATTTGTGCGTTTATTTGGCGAGGCTCGTCTCGTCTATCGTTCATTTTAAAGGGTAAATCTTAAGGCAATCTATGACTTTCTATATTTGATCGTCTTTAACTATTTGTTACTGGGCCTAATCGTACTTTATACTATGTTGCAGCCTCTGGGCTCCAGGACGAGCCCAGCAAAAGAAAAGGTTAAGACTATGTGCACCCTATAAACTGACCAAGCAAATCTAGGCCCAGGCCCAAACGTACACAAGCATCTAACCAAGCCTGGGCTGTTCATTGAGGCCCCGAGACTGATATCGAGTCCAAACGGTTAAGCTAGGCCCAATTCCAATTCAGCTCCAATATGCAGTCTTATTGTTATGAACTAAGAAGCGCAACAGTTCAGAAATTTATTCAAGTTGTCCTATTGATGTCAACCTAATAATGCCCAGTTTTAGATACAGAAATTGAACATTGGATGCGATCTATACTATATAGGATTAATCATTGGATGCAATCTTCCCAGCAATTAATTACATAATCAGAATCAAAGTCCATTGCACAGTCCAGATGTACAAACAGTTACACACAAATCGATTTGACATTATGCTGTGCGATCAAATCTAACGCCTATATAACTACAATGCACCACAGCCAGGCAGCATTTTTCAGGCCCAAACAAATGAATATTTGTATTCCATTTCAAGCTAAGGTTATAGCAAGGCAGATTCAAATGCGTACCTGGTAATAAGAAAAGGAAAAGATCAGCAGCAGTGAAAGCTCTCAACAGCAGCCCAAGAATAAGTTAAAACCCAGTAACAGCTCAGTCAACACAGCAAGTTCACGAATAGGCTTGAAATTCCAGTAATGAAACAAAAACACAGCAACAATTTCAAGCACCAATGCAATCCAAAACCAACTCGACTACTCAGACCCAGCAGGTTATTTTTTGAAACCAGCAGATGAGATGCAACAACCCAGATTTTAGTTTGAAACTCAATGAGTCGACAGACCCCAAACCAGACTTGATTTGAACCCTACTTCAAACCATTTCGACTCCAAATGAAGCAGCACAATTTCAAAAGATCAAAACCTCCAAGCTCAAGCAAAATTCCAATGGAACAGTAACCTAGCAATCCTTTTTTTTGTTTTTGTTTTCTCTGATTTTTAGTAAGCTCTCTTTTCTCTCTTTTGGTCTCAAATTTTTGCTTTTTTTCTTTTCTAAGGCAAGAAAGAGTGCCTTTATAGGCAAGCTAATAGGGCAACCTTTCAGATTTTAATTTACCCCTTAGGTCCCTGATTTTATGACCTTTCTTCTTATTTTCTGACTTGTGTCACAAGTAACTACCTTAAGTTTATTATAAACTACACTATAGCCCATCCTAGAAGGTTCTATGCCCATTACAATCCCTATTCTATCCTTACCCCTCTTCAAAAATTACCAAATCTGATGAAAGTACCCTTTTCCCATGCCTAAACTACCCTTTGAACCTCCTAAAATTACTGAGCTAAACCAGACCATCCTAAACTAAAAACCTTACAATTCTAACACTGACTTAAGGCATTACTAATGACAACTGACTAAACGGGATTAGCTGACCAGATTAACTCAAACAAGAACAAAATTACAACCAACAAATCCTAACAAAATTGATCAAGATGACTAATGAATCATAAACTAAGCACTTAACAGGGCAGATTCAGAACGAAAAGAAATTAAAACAAAAACCTAAGGTTTAACTGAACAAGATTAAATTGAACCAACAAAATTAAACTAAATCTAAACAAGAACAAGATGAAATTATGCACATAGTCAAAGACAGGATCAAACTTACTGATCATTTGACTGACTATGGGACGAACTCCGACTGGCCATTTGTTGTTTGAATCCACCGGGATTCTTGACACGTAACATCCCTAATCGTGTGTTTTCAAGAGAACACACATGATTAGGGAAATTACGGTCTAAAATCCCCAAGATTTTCTGAGCTAGGGTTCTGCCGGAATTGAGATTTAAAATCTGTAATGTTCCGGGCCAATTCGAAGGTTTCTGGGTATGGCTTAATGACGAGGGAGGGATGAGGGACATATGGTACGAATTTAGGCCAGTTTGGGTGGGTTAGGGTTTTCACCGGATTTGTCATCTGAAATTCGAGAGGCTGGGTTGGGATTTGAGGGATGGGATTTGGGGATTTGGGAAGAGGAGGGGACGGGGATTCCATGGTGTAGCTTTGGGTCCGTTTGGCGTAACCGGCGACTTGGCCGGAAAATTTTGTCGGGATATTCGACGAGCTCCGGCGAGATTCGAGGGAAACTAAGGGCAGGGATGGAAAGAGGGGAGCGAGGAGGACCGATGGTGTAATTTTGGAGGTCAACGGAGTATCGCCGTCGGCGGCGACGATTTCCGGCCGGCGGCGGACGGCGGAGGGACGGTGGGGCTAGGGCGGAGGAGGGTGGTAGTAACGCCGGCGTTACTGGGGAGGTACGAGGAAGATGAAAGAATGTTTTTAGGTTTTGGGTTAATTTCGGACAGTTTTATGGGATTTGAGACTTAGTTCTCATCCGTTGGATCTTGAAGGATCAACGGATGAGATTCACCCGGGCAGAACGGTGTCGTTTTGAATGGGGTTGCTGGACCGGGTTACAGGGGACGGGTATGGACCGGCCTGGATTGGGGATTTCATTTGGGCTGACTGATTTTGGCCCAAATCTGGTCTCCAATTAAGGCTATTTTTTTAATTTTTCTTTTTCCCCTTTTTTTTGTATTTTTGTATTTATTTATTTTTCTGATTTTATAAAATGCTAAAACAAAGCAAAGACCTAATTACACTATTTAACTCCTAAAATTACTTATAACTCTATTTAAAGACAAATGCAATAATTAGCAATGCAAAGAACTATTTTCTTGCAATTTTCTTTACATTTTATTCTAAAACTAATTAACACTAAAATTGTGAAATTAAATCCCTAAAT
>NC_031990.1:82550282-82607794 GCF_001879085.1 Nicotiana attenuata
CCTGATTGCTAAAACTTGAAATAAATGCCTCTGTTCTCCAGGCGGGCTCCTGATTTCGAAAATAGACAAACAAAAAAAGAATTTTCTGCCCTAGTTTGGTGGCTGGGCGCATCATGTTACCAAACATTACTAAAAATTTGAAAAGCTAAAATTTGAATTGTACTTCCCTTGTTCTCCAGGTGGGCGCCTGATTGCTAAAACTTGAAAAGTATTCCCTTGTTTTCCAGGTGGGCGCCTGATTGCTAAAACTTGAAAAAGTATTCCCTTGTTTTCCAGGTTGGCGCCTGATTGCTGAACTTGAAATGTATTCCCTTGTTCTCCAGGTGGGCGCCTGATTGCTGCAACTTGAAATGTATTCCCTTGTTTCAATCAAAGAAAACTTTGTTAATGTAGAATGGTGATTAGCTGCTGGCATTCTTGTTGGCCATGCTCCCGCTTCCGACATCCACCCTGACTTGCTTCCTGGACTTACTTTGACTTGCCCCGATTTCCCAATTGACTTTCAACCCTTAAACCTCGATGACCCCCATGTTTACTTCATATTACTGTTTGGTGTTCCTGTTCCTTTCCTGTGAACCTTGCCTCTTCCTTGCAAACGTCTGATTATTCCTCTGACTTTATTGATCCTTCATGTTTTACTCTCTTTTGACATGTCTCCAACTTGTTGTGCCACCCAACTGGGAAGCTGGTAGTTAGCTTTGACACCCTTCTTTTGTTTTTGAATAGAACTGACACTAAAACGTCTTATAGACAGATTTCAAAAGGATGAAATGCAATGACCTCAGGGGTTTTGAGGATATAAAACTTTGGAAATGCATGAGTGGTAATGAAGAGAAAAAGACAAGACTTATCTGAGCGGAAAGGCTGATTCCGTTGATCGTGCCATGCACTTTGGGTCCCAACCTAGTCTGTCCAACCAATCCATTGTTACTTACCACATTTGTTGCCTCATACTTTTCACGCCCCGATCTTTACAAACCAAAACCCTAACCTTGCTTTCTTTCACTNCCCGATTTTTAACAAAACCCAAACCTTGCTTCTTTCACCCTGTTTCAAACATCTTTCAACCACAGACTTCCTTATCTGAAGACTCATGTTCGCCTTACGATGCCCATGAGGGTTTTCACTAATAATATCCCTCACACTCACTTCGCCTTACAGTGCCCGTGAGGGTTTTCACCAATAAGACTCTCTCGTTTTAATATCTTTCAAACTCACTTCGCCTTATGGTGCCCGTGAGGGTTTTCACCAATAAGACTCTCTCATTTCATCACTTTCCTTCTGGCACTGGAGTGTTGTCCCTAACAAAATCACTTTACCTGCTTGTATTGACATTTCTTAAGATTGATCAGAAGGTCTTTCTTCGGACCGTAACGTGGCTTTTGGATGGGTTTAGAAAGAAAGGTATAGAAGCTCAAAATAACTCAAACGTGGGTCTGCTATTACAACTTTCGGAATCATATCTCATGCAATAACCATAACTTCTGCCCCAGTTTCCTTCCCGGGGATTGTTTGGATTTTCTTTTGTTATGACTGAACCTCATTGAGGCTGCCTACGTACCCTTTCGGGATCAAGTCAAACGTAGTTCAGACGACTACGTTCATTGTTGCGATCTTTCCTTTTCTTCCGCTTTTGTTTTCTTTCCTTTTACTTCTTTTCTTTTCTTTCCTTTTTTTTTCCTGTTTCATTCACTGTTCTTTTCTTTTCTTTCTCTTTTTTTTTTTTCTTTTTCTTTCTCTTTTTTCTTCTTTTTCTTTTCTTTTCTTTTCTTTTCCTTTTTCACGGTTTTTCTATTGTGTCTCCGTTTTCTTTCCCTGCTCGGCCTTACGAGCTTGATTATTGATTCCGAAAGAGGGGTATGCAAGAAAGTAATTAAGGCTCAGAGGGGTAACAAGGGATAAAGTGTTTGGATAGCAGAACAAAATGCCTTCGTCATTTCAATCTCAAAATATGCCAAATACAATCAAGTACACAAAGATAAAGAAATCATACATAATATCTCTTGACTGCATCAGAATTGATAGCCATTTCTACACATTTTCCTTCCACATCTGTCAAATATAAAGCGCCATTGGACAACACTCGGGTTACAACAAATGGCCCCTGCCAGTTTGGGGCGAACTTTCCTTTTGCCTCAACCCAATGAGGTAGGATACGTCTCAGCACCAACTGCCCTACTTCAAACTTACGCGGACGCACCTTCTTGTTATATGCTCTTGCCATTCTCTGTTGGTATAGTTGGCCATGACATACTGCTGCCAGTCGTTTTTCGTCAATCAGACTTAATTGCTCCAATCGGGTTTTAACCCATTCATCATCATCAATTTCTGCCTCAGCAATGATCCGGAGGGACGGGATCTCAACCTCTGCGGGTATTACGGCCTCAGTTCCATATACCAATGAGTAAGGGGTCGATCCTATTGAGGTGCGGACGGTAGTGCGATAACCTAGCAGAGCAAAAGGCAACTTTTCATGCCATTGCCTGGACCCCTCTACCATCTTCCGAAGTATTTTCTTGATATTCTTGTTAGCTGCTTCAACTGCTCCATTTGCCTTAGGACGATATGGAGTGGAATTGCGGTGCATGATCTTAAACTGCTGACATGTCTCGGCCATCAAATGACTATTGAGATTTGCACCATTATCTGTGATGATTACTTTTGGGATCCCAAACCGGCATATGATATTTGAATGCACGAAATCAACAACTGCCTTCTTGGTCACAGATTTGAAGGTTTTTGCCTCCACCCATTTAGTGAAATAATCAATGGCTACCAAAATGAATCTATGTCCATTTGATGCTGCTGGCTCAATCGGTCCAATAACGTCCATTCCCCAAGCAACGAAGGGCCATGGTGCCGACATTGTATGCAATTCCGAGGGCGGAGAATGAATCAAATCTCCATGTATCTGACATTGATGACATTTGCGCACGAAACTGATGCAATCCCGTTCCATGGTAAGCCAATAATACCCTACTCGGAGGATCTTCTTTGCCAATATGTATCCACTCATATGAGGTCCGCAAACTCCGGCATGTACCTCAGCCATGATAACTGTAGCCTGTCTGGCATCTATGCATCTCAATAACCCAAGATCTGGAGTTCTTTTGTACAACACTCCTCCACTGAAGAAAAACCCGCTTGCCAAGCGTCGAATTGCTCTCTTTTGATCTCCTGTAGCCTGTGTCGGGTATATTCCCATCCGAAGATACTCTTTTATGTCATGGAACCATGGCTCACCATCAAATTCTTCCTCCACCACGTTACAATAGGTATGCTGATCTCGAACCTGGATATGTAATGGATCCACGTAAGCCTTGTCCGGATGATGCAACATTGATGCCAGGGTGGCCAAAGCGTCAGCAACCTCATTGTGCATCCTTGGAATNATGGTGACGGACCCCTGGACCAAACCCTTGATTCCACTACTGCTACTTCTTCTTTTTTCTTCTTTCCCAATATTCCTCCGGTGCCGCTTTGAATGGCCTGCGTGGTTGCTTTGAGTGCTGAGTAGCTCATAATTTTGTTGGACTTGAGACCCTCTTCTACCATGCTTCCCATCTTTACAACTTCGTTGAAAGTTTTCCCCACAGCGGACACTAGATGGCCATAGTAAGTTGGATCTAAAGCCTGAAGGAAATAATCCACCATCTCATTCTCTTTCATCGGGGGATCAACCCTTGCTGCTTGCTCTCTCCAGCGGAAACCGTATTCTCTAAAGCTTTCTCCGGGCTTCTTCTCGATTTTGGTCAGTGACAGACGGTCTGGGACGATTTCGAGATTGTACTGAAAATGACATGCAAAAGCTTGAGCTAAGTCATCCCAGGTGTACCACCGAGCATGATCTTGCCTTGTGTACCACTCCAACGCCGCTCCACTTAAGCTTTGACTAAAGTAGGCCATCAATAGCTCATCCTTTCCTCCAGCCCCCCTCATCTTGCTGCAGAAACCCCTCAGGTGGGCCACCGGATCACCATGGCCGTCATATAAGTCGAACTTGGGTAGTTTGAATCCCACTGGCAGTTGGACGTCAGGAAATAAGCACAAGTCCTTGTAGGCCACGCTCACTTGACCCCCGAGTCCTTGCATATTTCTGAAGGATTGCTCTAAACTTTTGACTTTTCGTATCATCTCCTCTTGTTCCGAGTTTTTGAGAGGTTTCTCTTCTTCAACTGAGAGATTAAAATGGGGAGTGTAAGAGCATGGTTCTGGGGGTTTGAAGGTGGGTTCGGGTAGGTAATAGTGATTTTCCTGGGTTTGGAACAGAGGTTCGCTTGAGGATCTGTGTAATGCGGTGGGTGGAGGAGCCACGAATACTGGGGCGATTGGTGGTGGGGAACCTGGAATTGGCTTGGAGGGTGGTAGTGGTGGTGTCTGAGAAGTGGTTCTATAATATTGCTGGTGAGTAGGGAGAGCGGGATATGAGTTCGCTGTGGGAGGATCTTGGGGTTGGGTTGGTGGGAGGTAATTGGGATTGGCAGGATAGGCTGGTGGAGGATGTCCCTTCGACCAAGCCTGGTACATTTCGGCCATCTGCTGCTTTAACTTATACATCTCCTCTCTCATTGTATTCACATCCATTGCCTCCTCCTCTCTGTATGGGTCAACGATGCTTGCTTCTATATCTTGATTGGCCATTTTCGACTTGTCTTTGGAGCGGGTGTTGTAAGGGTGGGTTGCCAGAATGCCAGTCAGCTTATCACCTGCCTGGACTCATCAACAACAACTTGTTAGCGGTTAGGGTATTAACAAATAGATAACCGCACATTGATGGATGGATGCACCTAAGCAATCAAACGTTGCTATTATATCGCTGTTCAATCACATGCGTCATCCCGGCTTTTATTTCCTTCTCTTGCCGATTAGTTCCTACCTTTATCTTTCCCTTTTCACTTTGTTTTTCTCTCCCTCTTTTGGATTCTCTTTCCTTTGGTTTTTCCCTTATTTGTATCATTCCTTTTTAGTTTTCCTTTGATTTATTTAGAAATGGTCGAATCCTATGGAGATTGCCTACGTATCACGACCCCGCGTGAATCAGACCAAGCGTAGTTCGCGAAGAATAAATGTAAAGTGAAAGCAGAATATTTTTGGGAATTTTCAAGTTTATTGATAGCAACTACGTCCATTACAAAGACTCGAGACAGACTCTGGTGCAAAAAGAACTACAGACTCCATATCCCAATCCTAGTTCAAACAAAATGCAGACTCAATCAACTGACTGTCTTTTAACAAAAGGGAAATACAGACTCCGACAAAAAGAAATACAAGCCCAAGTGACCTAACTCCATGAAATACAGACTCAAAAGGTAAACTCTAACAGACTCACAGACAACTATGAATAGATTAAAGCTCCTGGTGCCCGCGGGACATCGTTCGGTCTCGCCGCGGGCCTATATGCAAGTTCCCCTTGGAGTCTGTCTAAGTCATTCATTATCTGCTTCACAAATATCATGACTGATGCAAAGAAGGTGGTACGGGTCATGTTCTCGCACATCTGGCATTTCCGGGTAATAGAATGAGCAACGGTTAAGATTCTCTCTCGGATTCTTCCTTTCTCTTGAAGCAACCGCCCTATCTGCTGGGCCCTAGCCTCCAAAGTCTGTTCAGACGCCTGGCTTTGTTCTCGAAGTTGCTGCAAATCCATTTCTAGCTGTGCTAATGCCCTATAACAGTGTTCTCTCTCGACTTTGAAGTCCTTTGCCTGTTTAATCATTCGGTTTTCTGCGACAGTGGCCTTTTCCTTTAATCTTGCGACCTTATTGTCATATTCTTCTGTTAGCTGCTTAACCATGCGAGCCCGTTCTTCTGCATTTTTAGCCAATTGTCTCCGGACCCCAACTAATTCCTTTTCTGCTTTGTCGAGGTCAAAACTGTAATCATTCACCTTTTGCCTTAGATTTGCTATAAGCTTTGTATCTTTGGCACTTCTGACGGGGTTGTCGGCCTCTAGCTTCATCTTTTGGATTTGGGCTCGTAGGACTTCATTCTCTTTGGCCAATCTTTTTCTCTCACCTTCGTCAGCGGCGGCCTGCAAGCTATTTTCAAATCGGAGATCTTGGACCTGTTTTTCCAATGCTCCTATGCGGGCCCTGTACTCGTTTTCTTTAGCTAACCAAGCCCACTGTTCTTGCGATGATTCAGCAAAGTCCTGGATGTGTGGTCTTTTAGCTGGCCTTTCGTGCTCACATTCTCTTCTATACCAAGCAAGATATCCTGGCGACACTTCACCTTTGGCCCGATCCTGTACGCCAGTATCCCTTTTTAAGTATTGGCATTCGTTCCAAATCTGGCGAACTATTGCTTCAGGGAACTGGCCATCAGGGCCAATCTCAACCACTTGCAAACTAAGGTCTTCGTCCTTGGGTACTATCTGGCATCTCCCCAGCTGCCTCAACACTCGATACGGGGTGTAAGGCTGAATGCTTCTAAGCCCCATTAGAAGGAAATGTGGTCGGGCTGCCGGCATATATACAATTTCATCAACGGGTAACCATCCCAGTGTCCATTCTATCTGGCTAGCCGTGAGGGACCGAAAATATGTTGTCCATCCCGTGACTCCTTCCGGCAATTCGGCTCCTTTAATCCTCGTGTAAAATTCTTCTATGCATGTTTTTTCTGGAGACCCGTAGCTCAATAACTGAGGGCGATGACACAGATGCTCGATCATCCACATTTGTAATAACAAGTTGCACCCCTCGAAGGAAGTTTCCCCGGCTTTGCAAGCTGTAAGAGCACGGAAGATGTCGGCCAATATCATAGGTGCAAGTGTACTTTTGGCCTGGGTAATTAACGTGCTGACGACTCCGGCTATTTTTATATCGATGTTCCCATCCTTCCTCGGAAATACTAAAAGCCCCAAGAAAGCCACCATAAAAGCGAAACATCGATGCTCCTCCCACTTCTGGCGGTTTCCTTTGCTACATATCTTACTTTCTGGGTTGTTGAACCCCCCAATATGACCATAGCGATGATATATGAAGCTTAGGTTACAAAAACCATTTGCCAAGTCTGTGTTATGGACGGCCCTGACTATCTTCAAGGAGTCTAGAAATTTGTGTACAGCTACAACTCGGGGAGCAACTAAGTATTTGTGCCTCAACGGAACCTCATCCTTTCCAATGTAGCCCGCTATTTCCTCCAATGTCGGGGTAAGCTCAAAATCCGAAAAATGGAACACATTATGTGCTGGGTCCCAACATGTGACTAGTGCTCTAATAATATCTCCCCGAGGCACAATATCAAGTAGACCGGTGAGCCCTTTCAAATGTTTCTTGACCGCGTTTTGCCCTTCTTTGCCCAAATCGTTCCACCACAGACGCAACTCCAAAGGGATTTTATGCATGATTGAAAAGGGTTCATTTTGAGTCGTGCTCATCCTGCACATTTATTAAGGTGATTCAATAACTTATTTGATCTAACAAAGAAAAGCAAATAACACTATTTTTGTTCAAATTTCCAATTTAAAACAAACGGCCGGTTTTGCAGTTACGGCCTTTCAACACTTCGGGGAGAAGATTTTAAGGCTGCACCCGTTGACCGTTGGGAAATGACTCAAGATGGCCGTTTTTGCACAAACAGCCTTCCGGCGCCCGTTTGGGGGACATTCGGCTATTTTGGCAAACGGCACCCCCTGATTTATTTATGACAAAATAAAAATTGACATTTGTTGGCTACTTTTGCAAAAGGGTGGCTGGACCCGATGAGGGTTGCCTACGTATCTCACATCCGGTGAGAATCAAACCTGCGTAGTTCGGTCAATAAATCTAACTATTTTGAAAACACCCCTAATGTGAAAATAAAACCCTTTTTTTTTGTTTTTTTTTTGGTTTTTGTTGGTAAATTCACTTTTCTGAAAGCAAGATTCTTTTTATATTTTCTTTTTAGTGGCAAATAAAACGAACTAATTTGAAAATAAGACTCTTTTTGTTTTTCTCTTCCATTGGCAAACAAAACAAACTACTTTTCTTCTTTTTCACATTTTCAAAAATCCGACAGCATTTCGGCACTACTTGGCCATTTTTTTTAGTATAGGTAATTAACTCTCCACACTGCTATTTGCTCTTTTCTCTCTCTTTGTTTTTCCAAATATTTAAAGCCGGTCAGCATGTGAGTCCAAACAGATAAATGCACAAGTAGGATGCATCAGGATGGTCCATTATTCCGGGTACACCTGTCCTAGACGGACCCAACCCCTGTGTTGAATCCCCTAAGTCAAAATGCACGTGATGCAAATAAGCGTTCCTACTAGGGATCCGGCATGGAGTCACGTTCTTCTAGGTTCACAACCTGGGTATGTGTTCTAGACTGTGTACCCGAGCGGACAACTCGAGTCGAGGAGGGGGCTACGTACCGGGGACCCGCGGGATCGTCCGGCTTAGTAACTTGTCCGGCCTCTTTCTTATTTCAAGGTATGACACTAACAGAATAGGGAGTCTCCACCAGTGAGCACATCCCCGGGGGGGTGAGGAGAGAAGGGTTTCGGCACAGTTCATATACAGTCCAGATAATATCAAAGAGGTAAACATTTAGCACATTAAGCATGAAACATGTAAGAAAATCAGATAAAGCCAAATACAACAATATATCTAAGCTCGAATTCTGAACCCTGAACCAGAGATTCTGGGTTCGTTCCCCAGCAGAGTCGCCAGAGCTGTCACACCTCCTGGTTTTCCTACTACACCCGCAGAAGAGGGTATAATAAAGGGAGTTATTTCCAACTTGAAGTGACAATCGGAACGGGATTCATTATTAAATTTTCAGAGTCGCCACTTGGGAGGTTAATGGTGTCCCAAGTCACCGGTTAAATCCCGACCCGAGGAGATTATGACTCTGTTATCAGTCCGCGAACCAGAAATCCAGGTAAGGAATTCTGTTAACCCGGGAGAAGGTGTTAGGCATTCCCGGATTCCGTGGTTCTAGCACGGTCGCTCAACTGTTGTGATTGATTTTATCTGATTTCAAAACATGTTCTAACTTATGTGCCTTTTATTAGTAAACCGCTTTTATAACGTCGTGAAAATGCATCTCGAACCACGTCGCACCAGTGCACCCGTGGTTGTCAACACATTTCAACTTCGTTGAGATTCAGATTTGGGTCACATAAATGTGCACCCGCATTTAGGAAGGTAATTTTATTAAAATCGCGTGCCTAAAGAGACTATCGCGTTATTATCTTTGGGGAAGGCCGTGAAATTCACTAAACAACCCATCCCGAAGTCTAGGTATTTTAGTATAAACATTTATCGAGGCCCGCAATTTGTCATTGTATTTGGCGAGGCTCGTCTCGTTTATTATTTAAAGGCTAGTCCTGAAGTAAACTACGACTTTCCATTTATTTATCTCTAATAACACGAGAAAATGTCCTAATTAGTCAATAGACATAAACGGACAAAATTCCCAATAGAAACAGGCGTTGGGCCTGATATTAGTCCAAATCGGACAAGCATATCAGGCGCGTTGGGATGATCAGAAGATCGAATCCCTGGAGCTGGCGAACCACTGCTCTGCTCAAACCTTTGCCCACCAAAATTATTTCGAACTCTTATGAGACAATAAAGTAAGCAATGTATTCTTATTCAAGTTAACAGAATATTGATTACAAGTTACGAGCCTAAATTCATACTTTGTCCATATCTAATTATCAAACAACCAACAAGGTATTCATATTCAACTAATTAACTCACTACTGACCTAGAATTGCCAACGCTTGCCTTAAAACAGTGTACTCAGGGAAACACAGGTTTTGACATTGAGAATTAGCCTGCTTATATTAACTATTGCATTACGAAGGGGTTACAGAAACAAGTTTAAACTACTTCTGACTTTTAAACTTTAAACAGAAAAATTGCGAAACAAGTCTAACTACAGCTGATAGCTACAAATTAACAGTCCAAACATGTCATTAACCACTGAAAATAGACATTAGATTCTAACATGTGAATTGCTATAATCAGATTAAAATTCATTGCACAGTCCAGATGTACAGTCCAGATACATAGTCCAGTTANGTCCGGCTTAGTAACTTGTCCGGCCTCTTTCTTATTTCAAGGTATGACACTAACAGAATAGGGAGTCTCCACCAGTGAGCACATCCCCGGGGGGGTGAGGAGAGAAGGGTTTCGGCACAGTTCATATACAGTCCAGATAATTTCAAAGCGGTAAAAAGCAACATTTTGCACATTTAGTATGAAACATGTAGGAAAATCAGATAAAGCCAAATACAACAATATCTCTAAGCTCGAATTCTGAACCCTGAACCAGAGATTCTGGGTTCGCTCCCCAGCAGAGTCGCCAGAGCTGTCACACCTCCTTTTTTTTTACTACACGCGGAAGAGGGTATAATAAAGGGAGTTATTTCCAACTTGAAGTGACAATCGGAACGGGATTTATTATTAAATTCTCAGAGTCGCCACTTAGGAAATTAATGGTGTCCCAAGTCACCGGTTAAATCCCGACCCGAGGAGATTATGACTCTGTTATCAGTCCGCGAACCAGAAATCCAGGTAAGGAATTCTGTTAACCCGGGAGAAGGTGTTAGGCATTCCCGGGTTCCGTGGTTCTAGCACGGTCGCCCAACTGTTGTATTTGATTTATCTGATTTCAAGACATGTTCTAATTTATGCTTTTATTAGTAAATCGCTTTTATTTTTATGTTTAATAAGAATTGCAACGTCGTAAAAATGCGTTTCGAACCACGTCGCACCAGTGCGCCCGTGATTGTTAACACATTTCGACTTCGTTGAGATTTGGATTTGGGTCACATAAATGTGCACCCGTATTTAGGAGGGTAAATTTATTAAAATACGTGCCTAAAGCAACTACGCGTTTATTAACTGTGTGGGGAGCCCTGAAATTCGCTAAATGGCACATCCCGAGGCCTAAATATTTTGATATAAGCAATTAATGAGGGCCCCGCAATTTGTGTGTTTATTTGGCGAGGCTCGTCTCGTCTATTGTTCATTTTAAAGGGTAAATCTTAAGGCAATCTATGACTTTCTATATTTGATCGTCTTTAACTATTTGTTACTGGGCCTAATCGTACTTTATACTGTGTTGCAGCCTCTGGGCTCCAGGACGAGCCCAGCAAAAGAAAAGGTTAAGACTATGTGCACCCCATAAACTGACCAAGCAAATCTAGGCCCAGGCCCAAACGTACACAAGCATCTAACCAAGCCTGGGCTGTTCATTGAGGCCCCGAGACTGATATCGAGTCCAAACGGTTAAGCTAGGCCCAATTCCAATTCAGCTCCAATATGCAGTCTTATTGTTATGAACTAAGAATCGCAACAGTTCAGAAATTTATTCAAGTTGTCCTATTGATGTCAACCTAATAATGCCCAGTTTTAGATACAAAAATTGAACATTGGATGCGATCTATACTATATAGGATTAATCATTGGATGCAATCTTCCCAGCAATTAATTACATAATCAGAATCAAAGTCCATTGCACAGTCCATATGTACAAACATACAAATCGATTTAACATTATGATGTGCGATCAAATCTAACGCCTATATAACTACAATGCACCACAGCCAGGCAGCATTTTTCAGGCCCAAACAAATGAATATTTGTATTCCATTTCAAGCTAAGGTTATAGCAAGGCAGATTCAAATGTGTACCTGGTAATAAGAAAAGGAAAAGATCAGCAGCAGTGAAAGCTCTCAACAACAGCCCAAGAATAAGTTAAAACCCAGTAACAGCTCAGTCAACACAGCAAGTTCACGAATAGGCTTGAAATTCCAGTAATGAAACAAAAACACAGCAACAATTTCAAGCACCAATGCAATCCAAAACCAACTCGACTACTCAGACCCAGCAAGTTATTTTTTGAAACCAGCAGATGAGATGCAACAACCCTGATTTTAGTTTGAAACTCAATGAGTCGACAGACCCCAAACCAGACTTGATTTGAACCCTACTTCAAACCATTTCGACTCCAAATGAAGCAGCACAATTTCAAAAGATCAAAACCTCCAAGCTCAAGCGAAATTCCAATGGAACAGTAACCTAGCAATCCTTTTTTTTGTTTTTGTTTTCTCTAATTTTTAGTAAGCTCTCTTTTCTCTCTTTTGGTCTCAAATTTTTGGCTTCCTCTTTTTTTTTCTTCTAAGGCAAGAAAGAGTGCCTTTATAGGCAAGCTAATAGGGCAACCTTTCAGATTTTAATTTACCCCTTAGGTCCCTGATTTTATGACCTTTCTTCTTATTTTCTGACTTGTGTCACAAGTAACTACCTTAAGTTTATTATAACTACACTATAGCCCATCCTAGAAGGTTTTATGCCCATTACAATCCCTATTCTATCCCTACCCCCCTTCAAAAATTACCAAATCTGATGAAAGTACCCTTTTCCCATGCCTAAACTACCCTTTGAACCTCCTGAAATTACTGAGCTAAACCAGACCATCCTAAACTAAAAACCTTACAATTCTAAACACTGACTTAAGGCATTACTAATGACAACTGACTAAACGGGATTAGCTGACCAGATTAACTCAAACAAGAACAAAATTACAACCAACAAATCCTAACAAAATTGATCAAGATGACTAATGAATCATAAACTAAGCACTTAACAGGGCAGATTCAGAACGAAAAGAAATTAAAACTAAAACCTAAGGTTTAACTGAACAAGATTAAATTGAACCAACAAAATTAAACTAAATCTAAACAAGAACAAGATGAAATTATACACATAGTCAAAGACAGGATCAAACTTACTGATCATTTGACTGACTATGGGACGAACTCCGACTGGCCATTTGTTGTTTGAATCCACCGGGATTCTTGACACGTGACATCCCTAATCGTGTGTTTTCAAGAGAACACACATGATTAGGGAAATTACGGTCTAAAATCCCCAAGATTTTCTGAGCTAGGGTTCTGCCGGAATTGAGATTTAAAATCTGTAATGTTCCGGGCCAATTCGAAGGTTTCTGGGTATGGCTTAATGACGAGGGAGGGATGAGGGACATATGGTACGAATTTAGGCCAGTTTGGGTGGGTTAGGGTTTTCACCGGATTTGTGATCTGAAATTCGAGAGGCTGGGTTGGGATTTGAGGGATGGGATTTGGGGATTTGGGAAGAGGAGGGGACGGGGATTCCATGGTGTAGCTTTGGGTCCGTTTGGCGTAACCGGCGACTTGGCCGGAAAATTTTGTCGGGACATTCGACGAGCTCCGGCGAGATTCGAGGGAAACTAAGGGCAGGGATGGAAAGAGAGGAGCGAGGAGGACCGATGGTGCAATTTTGGAGGTCAACGGAGTATCGCCGCCGCCGGCGACGATTTCCGGCCGGCGGAGGGACGGTGGGGCTAGGGCAGAGGAGGGTGGTAGCAACGCCGGCGTTACTGGGGAGGTACGAGGAAGATGAAAGAATGTTTTTAGGTTTTGGGTTAATTTCGGACAGTTTTATGGGATTTGAGACTTAGTTCTCATCCGTTGGATCTTGAAGGATCAACGGATGAGATTCACCCGGGCAGAACGGTGTCGTTTTGAATGGGGTTGCTGGACCGGGTTACAGGGGACGGGTATGGACCGGCCTGGATTGGGGATTTCATTTGGGCTGACTGATTTTGGCCCAAATCTGGTCTCCAATTAAGGCCATTTTTTTAATTTTTCTTTTTCCCCTTTTTTTTGTATTTTTGTATTTATTTATTTTTCTGATTTTATAAAATGCTAAAACAAAGCAAAGACCTAATTACACTATTTAACTCCTAAAATTACTTATAACTCTATTTAAAGACAAATGCAATAATTAGCAATGCAAAGAACTATTTTCTTGCAATTTTCTTTACATTTTATTCTAAAACTAATTAACACTAAAATTGTGAAATTAAATCCCTAAATGCCAATGCATATTTTGGTATTTTCATATGGATTAAAATGCACAAATAAAAATGCAACAATTACCAAAGAATGCCACAAAATTCACAAAAATTTATAAAATACTAGAAAAATTGTTTTGTTTGAAATTTTTGGGAATTATTCATATATAAGGCAAAAATCACGTGCTCACAGCACCAACCGACCTACGCCTCTCATAAGCCTCCGATCAAGTAAAGGCAGCTCCAGAGAATTGAAAAGTAGTAAACGAGACCCCATTGGTCTCCAGAATACCTGTTGTATGGAGAATCCTCTGACACTTATCCAAGAAACCCTGGGCATCCTCGCCCTCTACACCGCTGAAAGTCGGAGGCTGAAATCTACCAAACCTCTCCAATCTATGCTGCTCATCATCAGGCATGACTGGAACCACATAGTCTTGAGCAGCTACAACCGGCTGGGCTGGTGGTGCCCCCGGTGTCTGGAGTCCCTGTACCACCTGCTCAGGTGTGCGGGCGGCGAGAGTCTGAGCTCCTCCCCCGACCTGAGAAGTAGTTTCTGCAGCCAGAATAGAGACCGCCTAAGCAAGGCTGGTGCACACGGTCAAAATCTAAGCTAGGGCCTCCTGAAGGCCTGGGATAACAATAGGCACGGCTAGTGCCTGAGCTGGTCCCGCTGGTGCGTCTACAACCGGGACCTGATCCTAAACTGGGGCAACTGGTAGATCTGCAGGTGTCGCCCTAGCTGTTGTGCAGGTTGCACCCCTGCCCCTACCACGGCCTCTACCGCGACCTCGGCCTCACGCGACCCCAACTAGTGGTACTGGTTGTTGTCCGTCCTGACCGGTAGCACATGTCCTCACCATCTGTGAGAGAATAGAATAACAGAAGTTTAGTTGCTAGAATCAACAAATTAGCACGACAAGTATTCAAGAATGTGAAGTTTCCTAAGGGTTCTGCAGCCTCTTGAAGATAAGTACAAACCGATCCGCAAGACTCTACTAAACCCGCTCACGACTCGTGAGACCTATGTAACCTAGGGTCTGATACCAACTTGTCATGATCCAAAATCTACCGTCGTGATGGCGCCTATCATTAAACTAGGCCAGCCTCAACTTAACAACCCATCACAACAATAATATTGAAGATATTACGAAAGCATATAACATTTAAAGAAAACTGTTTGAAAACATAAGAAATCCCAAATTACGATACAATTTAGCCCAAAACCGGGGTGTCATTGAGTACATGAGCATCTAAATTCGAATACAGTCCACTATAGAGTCTAGAGAAATAAACTAAAATGCGAAAAATGATAGAGAAGGAGAGTCCAGGCCTGCTAACGCCGCGCAGCTACCTCAAAAGTCCCAAACTCTGAAAGAACTCAATCAGCAACCACCGCTGCGACCGGTATCGCCTGGATCTTCACACGAGGCGCAGGGGGTAACGTGAGTACACCAACTCAGTAAGCTACGAGTCCAAACTTTGGACTGAAAGGTAGTGACGAACTCAACTGATACAGATAAGAACAGAAATAACTATACAGAAACGTATGCATGCTTTCAATTTAATAGGCAGTTCAAAACAGTAAAGTAGAGCAGATATGGACAGTGTAAAGAACTCTGCTACCTCTACATGCCAATGCACATGCTGTATGAAATGAACCATACTATCAGCCTCATGTGCTCACACTCTCAAATAATCAATCACTGGGTACTGTATATGGATCATACGGCACGGGGAAGATCCATCCAGGAATATATACACATCACTGACAACAGTCACTCAATACCGAGGAAGGCCAATCTAGCCCTGTGGAGAAGATCCATCTCCAGGTATCAAATGCTTCGGACAAGATCCATGTCCAAGGAAGATCCATCCCTCAATAATATCATCCGCGCTCACTGGGGGTGTGCTACAGACTCCGGAGGGGCTCCTTCAGCCCAAACACTATCATAAATCAATATAACTGCTGCGGCGTGTAGCCCGATCCCATAACTGTCACTCATAATCAGGCTCTCGACCTCACTCAGTCAACAATCTCTCCAGTCTCACCCACGGGCTCACAATGTCATGAAAACAACCCGGAACAATGATATGATGAATCAATAAATAATTGAGACTAAGATATGATATAAAAGTGCATGAACATGACTAAGTACAGAATACTAATGAAAATAGTGAGATGACAGCAAGAAACGACCACTGAGGGTCCCAACAATAACAGCATAAAGCCTAAACATGATATCTAGCATGATTTACAGCCCAATAACTTTATCACATGGTAGAAACATGGATATCAACAGGATAGAGTCACTAAACGGTGCCATGGAATCACCCAGGTCACAATTCTCACGATGCACGTCCGCACGCCCGTCACTTGGCATGTGCGTCACCTCAGTACTAATCACATAACACATAGTTCGGGGTTTCGAACCCTCAGAACCAAGTTTGAAAGAGTTACTTACCTCAAATAAAGCAAAACCCTACTCCGAAATGGCTTTGCCTCTCACATCTGCCTCCAAACGTCCCGAATCTAGCCACAAACAATACAATACGATCAATATAGGCTAAAGGAATCAATTTCACAAGAAAAATACCAAATTATAGCCGAAATCCGAAATCGGCTCAAACCCGGCCCCCGGTCCCACATCTCAAAATCCGTCAAAAGTCATAAAACCCGAAAGCCCATTCACTCACGAGTCTAACCATACTAAATTCATCAAAATTCGACATTATTTGCCCCTCTAAATCCCAAAAATCTGCTCTCCAATTCTCAAGCCCTAATCTCCCAAATTTCACCTCAACACCACACAATCTAGGTGGAAAAATCAATGGGGAAACAAGATTTATCATCAAAATCAAACACAAGAAGCTTACCACAGAATTCCCCTCGAAAATCCTCTTCAAATTCGCCTAAGCCCGAGTCCAAAATGTTGAAACAAGACTAAAATCGCAAACCCTTGTTTTTAAATATCCTGTCCAGGATTTTCACATCTGCGGCTCATTTACCGCATTTGCGGACCGAGTTCCACTTCTGCGGAAAATCATTAAAAACCCAACCTCCGCTTCTAATCAGTTGACCGCATCAGCGATCATCGCAGTTGTGGAAGTCCATCGCACATGCGGTCCAAACACGCACATGCGCCCCATAATCCGCTTCTACGACCTTTGCAGGTGCGGGAACTTCATCGCTCCTGCGCCTTCTGCCCAGCTCCTCCAATATCGCATCTGCGATCTCTTGCTCGCTTCTGCGGGCTCGCACCTGTGATGAGACATCCGCAGGTGCAATTATGACAGCTGAGTTCAACTTCAGCAGCCTTCCAATTCCAAACTTGTTCCGTAAACCACTCGAAATCCCGAGGCCCTCGGGACCTCAACCAATCATACTAACACGTCCCATAACATCATACGAATTTTGTCGAAACTTCAAATCACTCAAAACAACATCAAAACACCAAATTACCCCCGGATTCAAGCCTACGAACTTCTAAATTTCCGAATTCTTCAAACGAAGCCGAAACCTACCAAACCATGTTCGAATGACCTCAAATTCTGCACATAAGTCAGAAATGACACCACGAACCTACTCCAACTTCTAGAAATCCAATCCGACTCCGATATCAAAATTTTCACTGCCGGCCAGAATCGCCAAAATTCTAACTTTCGCCAATTCAAGCCTAATTCTACCACAGACCTTCAAATCACATTCCGGACGCACTTCTTAGTCCAAAATCACCTACCGGAGCTAACGGAACCATCAAAATTCAAATCTGATATCGTTTACACATAAGTCAATATCCGGTCAACTTTCTCAACTTAAACCTTCCCATAAGAGACTAAGTGTCTCAACTCACTCCAAAATTACTCCGAACCAGAACCAACTAACCCGATAAGTCATAGTACAGTTGTAGAACACAAAAGAAGCAGAAAAATGAGGGAACGGGGCTACAACTCTCGAAACGACTGGCCGGATCGTTACAGTTTAACATGTTATTCTCTGTGCCATGACTATGTATGCATTCTCATGCTAGTATAATATTATATGCATACATAAAATGCTAGTTTATGGATCACATGTATCTTGGTTACATGTTTAGGTTGTTAGTGATACACGATACATATGCATTATAAGTTGCATAAAGGATTTCATACTTAATTTAGATTTTGGCACGTGAGTTACCCGTGCATTATGACATGCACGTGAGTTGACCATGTGGTTTGATGTTACATGTGGATATGGATTCGCCCCTCATGAGCCACTGTATAGCGATCATGGGCGGCCCTTCCATTTAGCAAGTAAAGCAACTGCTTTAGGCCCCACCTTTGTGGGGGCCCCATTTTTTGTTACATCTGATAAGCTATGTATAAGTTTAAAAAAAGGTTCTGTGAAGTGGAAAAAATGATTTTTTTTTCTTTAACAAGAATAGAGAAGAAGGATTTACATCTGCTATGATTTATGCCACGAAAATTACACTTAAAATGTATATCGAACCCGAATTTCATAAGAATAGAAAGCAACAATTTAATGAGAATGTTGATAATAAAATCTCAAAATCTGTCGAAGAGTCCTTTGGAGTTGATTACTTTGTACATAGTAAACAAGGATATTTTTTTCACTTCAAAATAGATTTGATCAATTCGAAGCATAAGAAAATATTTTTGGTTTTCTATTTAGTGGTAAAAATTAAGATCACTAGATGATGAAAATTTGAAAAAATATTGCCTTAATCTTGAATGTCCCTTAAAGCATAATAATCAATTTGATATTGATGATTTAGATTTATTTTCGGAATTAAAAATATTAAGAAAATAGTACAATTAGAATATAACAGTTTAATTGATACACTCGGTGAAATAAAAAGAATTGATTATTTTTCCAATGCCTATATTACTTATGGAATAATGTTAATAACTCTTGGTTGATGCTAAAAAAGACGGGGTTTCATCAAGCTTTCACTTTTTCGATCGACCTTGTTACCGTCGCTTCAGCGGAAAGAAATTTTCAAAATTAAAATTGATAAAATCTTACCTAAGAAAAATAATGTCTCAAGAAAGGTTAAATGGATTAGCTATATTGTCAATTAAGAAAGACTTATTAGGATTTATTGATTATAAGAAAATTATTAATAACTTTGTATCTAGAAAACACTAGAAAAATAGACTTCAAATAAATAAATAAATAATTTATAAAAAAAGAAAAAAGATAATGTCCCTCATAAAGTTTGGCTTTAGGCCAGAAAACTCGTCGGACCGCCCTTGATACTGATTACCACATGCAGTATGCGCGCAGGTTTGTTCGATGCAAATAGTGTTGGTTGAGGGTAAAGGTAGAGTCTCTATCATGCATTAGTGATGTTAGAGTGTATTTGCTATACTGCATATAGATGTTGTAATTGTGCATATTTATGCAGTTTCTGTATTTTATCTCTATTATTTTTATATATAAATTGCACGAGTTTATAAAGTGAGTATTTAATTCAGTAAACCCTTGCCACTACTTTAGGAGACAATCGATGAAGCTTCTGCACTTTATGTGCAAATTGTGATCCTAATACTAGTGGAGTCCAGGAGGGAGCATATGAGCTGCTTGGAGACTCTAGTGGTGAGCTGTTTGACTTGTTCATTGGAGTCACCTTCTACTTTATGTTCTTGTTCATTATATGATTGTTTGACTCTATTATTTATGTAGATTTGGTTATGATTATATGTTGGTTGGCTCGCCTAGTTAGTTGGGTTAGGTGTCATTTAGATCGTTACATAAACTCACTTAATCATGATAAGTTGACATAGTTTACTGTAAACATCAAAAAAAAAAAAATCATCAAATATAATTACTATCTATAAATATATGCAAATTAAATTTATAAGTCAAAAGATTCCCATATTTAAGCATTAAAATAAAATCTGGATGAGTCAAATCAAATGAAATTAAATGGAATCTAGAAAATCAGATCTATATCATAATCCTGGTAAAACTCTAAATGAAGTCAAACTAAGATAATACTCTTAAATATAATGGTCTAATGTAGACCAACACAATTGCATAAGGCTAGAACAAGGAATTAAAAAATAAAAAATAAAAGTGATTAAAAAAATCCTGGAGAGTGATTGATTATATCGTAATCAAACAAGCTACTAATACACTATCATATAAATTTTAATTGAGCAAACCGTTAAAGAAATAACATAAATGAAATGAAAATAAGTTAAATTTAAGAAAATCCAATGAAGAATAAGCTTCAATTAAATTCTTTCCTACCTCAATCTTATTATTGTAATCTTGAAGTTATGCTGAACACTAAACAACAAAGGAGTAATCAAAGTTCAGCGTGTATAAATACATTCTCTTTGCCAAAACTTCTTCAGAATATCAAAAAGTTTTTTTTTTCAAGTTCAATCGTCAAAAAGTGAGATCTCTTTTAGTTCGATTTCACTCAACTACTAATCCCTACAATGGCTAGTGACCCTACAATTCTTATAAGCAAGAAATTATTTCTTTCTTTCCTCCTTATTTGCATGGTGGTGGCACCGCCACCGGCTATGGCGGCGATCACATGTGACACAGTATTCAACGACATGCAACCATGCCTTAGCTACGTGTTGGTTGGTGGAAGCGTGCCGACAGAATGTTGTAGTGGGCTTAAATCTCTTCTTGCTAGCGCAACCACCACCGCGGACCGTCAGAGCGCGTGCTCGTGCGTGAAGAATCTTGCCTCCGCCGCCACCGGAGAAGAGGTCAGCCGCGCCGCTAGTATCCCCGGACAGTGTGGTTCCAATGTTCCTTTCAAGATTAGTCCAGATGTTGACTGCTCAAAGGTTAACTAAAGAAATTAAAAGAGGTTGATGAATGGAATAGGGTAACTTAGTAGAAACTCTTTTTCTATATATAGCATATGAGCTACATAAAAATGAAATTTTATTTTTTTCCTAGTAGTGGATTATGTGAGTAAATCACCTCAAATTAATTATGTTGTGTGGTTTAATCATCCTTATGAAAGAAGAAACGGAAGCTCCTATAGTTCTATCTATGAGAACTTTTACATTTCTAAAACTCCATCTAAAATTTCTTTTTGAAAAAAAATAGTTCAATATATAACATGGAAATTAATGAACCGAAGAAGAGATGTTTAGGGTTCGTTAAACCGAATACCGAATGCCAAACCGATTAAATAACCGAATTTTTTGGGTTTGATTTGATTTAAATTTTAAATCGATCGACAATATGTTGTTTGGTTTGCCTTTTATCAAAAACAAACCAGAGATAAATCAAACTAAACCAACAAATACGAACATAATTGGATCATGTTTGTGTTTTTGGTTGAGGTCCCGGGGGCCTCGGGGTGATTTCGGATGGCTAACGGGATGAAAATTGAAGTTGGAGATTGCAGATCACATCTGGTATCTGGTATTTCCGCATCTGCGGAAAGGAACCGCAGATGCGGTTGCGCAGGTGCGGAGGAAAAGGTCGCAGGTGTGGAAATGGTCTTGGAAAGGAAGAACCGCAGATGCGGAAGGGAATCCGCATCTGCGAAGCCGCAGATGCGGGGATGAGGTCGCAGAAGCGGACAGTGGGGACTTTGGGAATTTCCGCAGAAGCGGAAGAAGGCCGCGGGAGCGGAAGTCACAGAAGCGACAACTGCACCGCAGATGCGGAAACAACTGGTCAGAAGGGGTTTTATTTCCTTCGCGAATTTTGAAAGAGTTCATATTTTAACTTCGGACTAGGGGAGTTTTTGGGCGATTTTGAAGAGGAAATTCAAGGACTTCGATCAGGTAAGCATCCTTGGACTTAGAACACGATTTTATCATGCAAATACATGAAATTAGACTGAAAACTCAAGGAATTAAGGTCAAAAATGGTGGTTTAGGGCTTGAAACCTAAGAGAACAAAAATGGAAATTTGAGGGGTCATTTGGACTCCGATTTTGGTGTTCTTTATATGTATAGACTCGTGGCGAGATAAGGAATCCGTTGATGGTAAATTTACTGATTTTCGAGAAGTGGGCCCGGGGCTCGGGTTTTTGCTAATTTCGGGAATTTCACTATTTTTCGATTGTTTTCGATTGGGTATTGTCCCATTAGCATATTGTGACGTATTCGTTGTGGTTTTGGTCAGATTCGACGCACAAGGAGGTTAATTCGAAAGGCAAGGGCATAGCAAGCTAGGACTTTGACCAGCTTGAGGTTAGTAATAAATGTAAATGCTGTGTTGAGGGTTTGAAACCCCGAATTTGTATATTGTAGTGCTATGTTGAGGTGACTTACACGCCGGATAACGGGCGTGGGGTAGAGCACCGTCGGGGATTGTGACTTGGTCCGTCCCGCTTAATAAAATTACTACCTAATTCATTGTAGTTTTGTGATATCTTTATAAAAATGGATTAATTGTCATAATTGGGCTTCGTGCCAACTACTTGAATCCTTCAGGGATTATTTTACTGGTTTCTTACCATATTTCTAGATATTGAACTCAGTCCTGGTATTTAACACTGTTTTGTAAACTCAGCCATTTTTCTAAAAGTAGAAACTAAAGTAATATTTTTAAATAAAGTTTGGGCTGAATATTCTTATTTTATTGTACCGAAAGGCTTATGTGATTTTGGACTGAGTATGGGATTGGGATGCACGCCGCAGTGGTATGATAATGATATTGATATGAGGCCAAGGGCCTGATTGAGGCCACGAGATGGCTTATTATTGCGCTTGGGCCGTAAGAGGCCCCTCCCGGAGTCTGCACACCCCCAGTGAGTGCCGTCGACGTTAAATAAATGGAGCTGGCTGCACGCCGCAGCGGGGTACTGGAGAGTACCGGTTTATGTGTTGCATTGCATATTTTAATTGTCATCTATTCTTTATCTGTTGTGGTATTATTATAATTGTCTTTGCTGTTTTACTGTATTTATAGCTTTACTTTGTGTTTATTTGGGATTTCTTATCCTCAGACTTTATTTATATTTATTACTTTCTGGGTTGTAAGTACTCACAATACTCCATGCACCTTGTGTGCAGATCCAGGTGCACCACAGGGTGAGTGAGGATTTGTTTAGCTGAGCAGCAGTATCCGAGAGTATCGTTCGCAGCCTTGATCTCTCCCATCTATCTTTATCCTTTTATTCGCATTTTTCCTAGACAGACTTGTGATAGGTGAATATTCTGTATTAGAGGCTCATGTTTGTGACACCAGATCCTGTGGGCTGATTAGTATTTTTATTTTGGGGTTTCGATGTTAGAAATTATTTCAGAAATTCCGCATTTAATTTGGTATTTTAGTTGTGAATATTTATTTATCCTCTGTGATTAATCGGTCAAGGTTGTCTAAATAGTCGGGCTTGCCTAGCAGTGTGCTGGGCGCCATCACGACCGGGGTTGAGTCGTGACACTTCAATATACAATGAAGTACCAAGAGCAGTATTCGAGGCTGACATCTATCATGTGCCACCGGTGTCAAAAAACAATTACAAAGTGCCATCCCAAGCAAAAGATTACTACTCCAATATACCAACCAAGTTTGACAAACTACAAAGTGCCACAAGTCTCCAAGAACCACTACAAGATGCCTAAGATACCAAAAAATTACTACACCAATGTACCACATATAGCCAAATCTCACTATGACAAGGTGCCAAAGCCAAATGTACCTAAAGACCACTAGAAGGCGTCATCTCTTCGGAAAAATAACTACTACAAGGTACCTTTGATGTCTAATTATTAGTACGATCAGACCTTTCTGAAACGACATTCCTATATAACAACACCTCACTATAAAAGTCGAGCTTTTTTCGGAACCAATTTTCATGTTATGTTATAATATATGTTCTCTATAACAGCACTTCGCTATAACATCCAAAAGTATTCGGAACAAACAAGGCTGTTACAGAGAAATTTGACTGTATAAGGTACCATTTTTACCAAAGAATGACTACTATAAAAGATCACCGCATCTAACAACTATCACAAGGTGCCTTCAGTTTCAAGAAACTATTACAAAGTGCCATCAGTGTCTAAGAAAGGGTCTTACAAGGTACAAAAAATGACTACTACAAGGTAATTACTCATATACCAGAATATATGTACCATATTCTGTCGGTACCAAAAGATAACTACTACAAAGTACCAGCTATGTCAAAGGAAAATCATTACAAGAAACCAGTTGCATCTTAGGAATATGAGCATCCTTCTGACTATTATAAGCCACCACCGCCACCATACCCTCCACCACCTTACTACTATAACTCACTCTCTCCTTCTTCACCATCACCGTCACCTCCTCGATATGATTAGATTTTTGTCTTTCATGTTCATAAGGCCGACATGGCTTCATCTTGTGTTTCAACGTCGGGTAAGGCGGTCAAGCTGCCTATTACCCGGAAGTCGAAGTCATCCTCAAGCACACCATAACCAAGGGGTTCTCATATTGTGACACGATGTCCAAATTTGACTCTTCATTATTTATCTTTGTAAATTTTTGGGTTGCAGTTGTTTTGCCATTTAAATTGGCGTTTGATGGTTCTCCAAGACAATTGTTCAGTTGAATACAAATTCTTTTCTATTGAGAGTTCATCACTATCATTTGCCCGTCTAAAATTTTCCAATTTCAGACACGAGAGAAAAAGTAATAAAGTTGGACAAATAATACAAATAATGCCAAAGTTTTTAACAAGTGCCATTGAGTTACTTTATCCACATGCCTTTTTTGGGATAAATCTTAGAAGGAATGGAGCAACATATTAAACTAACAGCATAGATTTTCAGTTTTGGAGATGATTTTATTTGACATACTAGGTTATCTATAGGCTTAATTTCAACAGAAATACTCTACCACTTCAGGGTGTCATCACCATGTTAACTATACTAGGAACTAAAATTGTTGGTTTTCTTTTTCTTTATGATTAAACTTCAATTGAATAGGTGTCAACAAAATTTGAAAGGATTAAAACGTGTTAATATATAACCTGCCTGCATAGTTTGTTTTAGGCCAAGATTAGTTGGGTTAATTTGACATAAATAAATAGATCTTAAGGCAAGTGCCTAACTCAAAATCTTTTTTAAAAAAATATAATACTAATCAAACCCAAAAAGATGATCTTTGCTTTACATGCAAAAAAGAAAGACTTTTGGAACTTGTGTCTTAATCATGCAATAAGATTTCTGGCCAACGAGGAGCTTAAAGTAATACCATTCTTTTCTAAATGGACTAATAAGGTACAACATAAAATGGTATGAGGGAGTAGAACATATTAGTGCTACACGCAGTCCCTAAAAGTAGAATAACATATTGCTTACCTATTGATGTCACTGGTTCACAAACCTTGAGCTCATTTGTTCTATGAACTCAAAAATGTCATAATAGGAGAAAGACAACAAACTGACCCTCAACAGATATCTCATTTAATAGAAAACACTGTTGAAATGCCTCATTAACCCAAATAACCAGAGATATAACCTTTTATGTTTTCAAATATAGAAGGAGATGAACATCTCCACCCAGGCGGAACACCAGTGTGGACTTAAATTAATGGTACCTCAAAAAGGAAAGAGGAAAGTACAAGTAAGGAGGACAAACCTTACCTTGGAATCTAGCTGCAGATACAAATCTGGCCTAGAATATAAATCAACTAGATCTGGGCTTCGTTCTCAAGAGGAAATTACATGAAGCTTCTATTACAATATTTCAACGATGAAAACATCACTTCTCCTCAAAAAGGTACAGGAGCAGCTATATACAAAGGTCAAGTATGTGCGCGTTTCAAGCATTTGCGCCTGGATCACTGATCACACCCAGAAAATCATCCTTTATCGTACCAATACAGAACTGAAACAGGACACGCGAACCAACATGTGAGGGAGATAACGAAGAATCCATGCAACACTAAGTAAATATAAAATGTTGGAGTTCTTATTTTTGCTTGAAATTATCTTAGGAACCTATGCTTGTATATCCTTGATAAAAAAGTTGCAGTGCCTATGGTCTTTTCTCTTTCTCCCTTTCATATTATCATTCAGGAAAAAAAAATATTATGATTCTGCTCTTCCCAAAGAACGGAATCTCATTGTGTTCTTACACTCTCATGTTGACAACTTAATATTATCATTCGATCACGACAAGAATAAACCCAATCCGGAATACAAACCTAAAGTAAAGTACATATTAAACCGATTGCAAGAGTACCAGTAACAATATCTACTATCCAAAGAGGAATTAACAGTATCGGCATTTAGAATTTACCCTACTTCTTTGGGGTCATATCCCAACCACAAGAGATTTTTTAGCATAATAGTCGGCACAAATAACATTTCCTAGTATCTCTATTTTATCCAGATATTCCTTCTCTTATATTCCTTCTTCTCTGCTTCAGGACCTTCTACAGTCATTAGTTTATCCTAGCCACTTAATGTCCCTCGATAACCCCACATCCAACCCCAAAAATAAATAAAACATGGATTCACTAGCTAAAAGTGGCGATAACAAATCCAAACTTTATGACTCGAAATTTAGTAAAAGTTATTCAAAAGGGAGGTCAACATTAAAAACTATATGGATCTTCATAATGACAACTCGAAAGAGGCCAGAGCAAATGTCTCTAACAACTATTTTTCTATAACAGCTATTTGTTGAATCAATGGGAGAAAATCAGTTTTTTGTTACCACCTCCAACCTTACGGTTGGGGGTTGGAGTCACCATGTTACCATATCGGAAAAAATCAGCTATCATTACCTAATGTGGAAACTTTGTACATAGTTAGAATATTATCAAAATTTTAGGGCATCACTCAAGGTCGCTAGGAAATTTCACAAAATTAAGAGGGAAGCTGATGACATACAATTTCTGTGGCATCAACACGTGTACCAATAATCTTCAATCTAACTTCACTTTCCTTCTGAATTTTAACCTGCAGCAGATGAATAAATCAATTATTGAGTTACACCTATTAGCTGAAAGTTTTTGAAAGGGAACAGCCGGAGTAAGCAAAGCAAATCTATGTGCCCGATCCTCCGAAAATGCCGCAGTACACGTGTGGGATCCTCTTAAATTAGTGCATTTTTGAAGGACTGATAAATTGGCATTTTGCCAACTTATTCATACCTTTTTCTTGAGTTTTAAGGTTCTTTAAGTATGACTTAATAACCAAAACCATCTTAAGTTGGTTGGTTTCAGGTGTTTGAGCTAAAAGGAAACAGTTGAAGGATTGATCAATAAGGATGAAAAGAGATGGAATTTGGAGCAAAAGATTGATTTCTCCAAAAGACTTTCACTAATGAAATTTTCTTGTTTCTAAGCTCTTTTATCTCACGCGCCAAGATTTGGCCAAAAAGGAAAACTTAGTCCCCGATTTACTAGACCATATGAAGTACTTGAGAGAGTTGGTCCAATTGCATATAAACTAGCTCTTCCAGGAGTTAGACAAGATCCACAATGTCTTTCATGTTTCTATGCTTAGAAGATATCGCTTAGATTCATCACATGTTCTTCCAGTTGAATCCATTGACAATTGACCATATCTTTATACTCCCTCCGTTCAATTTAAATGACACATTTTTCTATTTGTCCATTCCAAAAAGAACACATTTCTATATTTAGAAACAATTTAACTTTAAACTTTTTATTTTACTCACTTTACCCTTAATGAAAAGCTCATATAGCTGCGCAAATATCATGGTTCCACTAAGCTTTTGCTCCTTAAGCTTTTAGCACCACATATTCCAAAAATCTTCTTTTTTTCCTTAAACTTCGTGCCAAGTCAAACTACATCTAAATTGAAACAGAGGGAGAGTAGGGATATATTTACTCCGTACTCCCTATGTGAATTTGACGGTATATGAAAATTGTTTACTTTAGATTGTGTTAATAATTATAAGGAAGCTTCATGGTGTTGCTATGATTAACGTTTATTATTTTTTTGATAAATTTGTTATGAAATACAGTGGATATTTAATGTTTAGGGCAGCCACTCTTTCATATCTATCAAAAGAAGTAAAAGTTTGGGCAGCCACCTTTTTATTTCATCCTTATCCAAGATGATATATATCACCTTTGTGAAATATCTTTAACCACCTCGTCAAATTCGTTTTCTCCAGCAAAATAAAACCCCAAAACTCCTCTCATCTCATCAAATTTTCCCACCAAATCACCAACCTTGCGCGAAGGAAGAAGCTAATCAATCAGAATTGAGACAGGGAGGAGAGACGAAAGAGATCACAAGACTTGTCTCAGTTGAGCCACAAGCTACTTCTCACGTTTGAGGTAAGTTTACCAAACCCTTATGATCGGGAATACGACTCTTCTTACCCATAGCTACCACTTCTACAGGTTCATCACTCATTGTCCCGCCATCCGTTAATTCATCACAAAGTTGCTTAAAAATTTCCTCTAGGCTAAAAGGGTGGACTTCACGGTGTTCATCCCTTTCGAAGAGATAGATTCGAACCCCTACTCGGTCTAGCTGCCCCTCTTCGTATTTTATTTCTCAAGACAATTGTTAATATTTTTAGCATATCTCCTCGTATAAAATTCCGTTTTAAGTGAGCCAAGTTGTTCTGGAAAGCTATTTCATAGCTCTAGAACTTTTGTTCAGGCTCCAAAACCTAATTTTGCTTGTATTTACCCGAAAAGGGGTGATAAAGTACAGGGCAGGTGTTGCCCAAATTTCTGTTTTGCAAACCCTCCATGTACTATTGTTAGTATCTTGAGCATAACTTTTTATAAGAAACTAATATTGGGGTGATTTAAATTTCTCTGGAACCCCAAGACATATATCTACAACTTTCATGAAGACCACAAAATCTAGTTTTTTCGTTTACCTCCTCAAAACTGAGTCGCAACAATTGTGCTGTCCAGAATTTCTGTTTTGAAAGTTTAGGGTGATTTTCACCGATATTATGTTTAGTTTCGACGTTCAGATTCACCAAACCTAAATAGGTATTTATTGTGTATTTAAGGTATATATATATATACTCTTGTACAAGCTAAAAGGAATTGTTTGAGGAAGTGGACAAGTTGGTTTGGTCTGTAGCATAGAAGATTTGAACTCCTCAAGTTGTGGTAGAACGTATTGTGTTGTAAAACACCAAGGTTTGTGTATAATCTTGAAACATCTTTACTTGATGGAATATTTGAGTTATCTAGAGTTATTGTTTCCTTCCTCTTCACTTTACATAATTGTATTGGTATTATCTCTAAGCATTGTTAGATATCTGCTAAATCGCTCACTTGTATGGATTGTTTGACCAATTTGCGTTCTTGTAGGGACTTTGTCCTTCTTGTGGCTGTGACATTGTCGCCTATATCGGCATGCCTCTTGACTCGGATCTTTTGCCATCTTGACTTTGGATTTGTGGTTCGTCTTAGTCATGGAACTTCTCCATGTTAAGTACGACCTAGAAAGCCATTTTTAATATGGTTCTTGATTATTGGGTCTCGACCCTACTTGATTTAGGGATTTAGTCCATCTTGATATTTGATTATGCTTGTCTGATGGCATGACATACATATTGGGTGAAATTTGTTATTTGACAAACTCTCTTGAAGTGATTTTATAAGCTTTCTTGACACTTGCCTTTTAATGCTAATAGGGGTGTGCATTCGAATCGGTTTACCGATAAATCGAATCGATTATTTGTTATCGGTTTATCGATTTATCGATTTCGATTTCGAAATTTTCCTTATCGAGTTATCGATTTCGATTTCGATTTCGATTTTGTCCTTTTCGGTTATCGGTTTATCGATAAACCGATAAGATATACTAAAAAGACAAATTTTTTTTAATCTTTTTTTTACCCTTATTCTATAATACCCTTTCCTTTACCGTAAGTCCCTAACCCTATTATTTCCTCTACCACACTTAAAGGAATGATCATATTTAAAGCTCAAGGGAATGAAGTTCAAATTAATGGAAAACAAAATTATCCGTGATGATGTATTTTGTTTTGTTTTGTTTTTTTATACTGTTGGAGTGTTGGTGACATACATTTGATCCCTTACTTTAGTTTCGTTGCATGTGCTTGTTGACATAATTTTTATGTTATAAACGGTGTTCGTCTTATTTTAGCTTTTTTTTGTCCATATTAGTTAGGCGTATTTATAGCAATATACTTTCCGTGGAATCCCGCAAATTTTCTTATTGGTGTAATCGATAAGCCCCAAAAATCGATAAATCGAAATCGAAAAAATCGAAACCTTATTGAAACGATAACGATAAGCATATGTATAAATCGATAATCGATAAGTAATTATCGATAAGGGTCAAAATCGAATCGATAAATCGAATGCATACCCCTAAATGCTAATACTGATATTTGGAATCTCTTCGGAGTTAGATATTTGATACTTTTGATAAACTTGTTTACATGATTTCTTTTATCTCATTTGAGCTATGTATGACTGATGGGAATTGGAGAATCTAATGGCTCTAAGCCCAAAGTTATACGCCATGAGCTTTACGCTAAGCGATAGTTGTTCTCTATCGTAGATGTTCCGGAAGAGATTTAAAGATGGCCATTTAGATAGACTTTTGGGAGCTTTAGTTAAGATCGCATTTGCATACGCATCTAAGTTTTGTATAGATTTGGGATTTGTACATGATCCATATGTTACACTTATGTATGAAAATTTGGAGGCTTGTTGGACAATAAGACCATAAGCTTGTGACTTGTTTTGTTGTTTTGGGGTATGCTAATAACTCGGTTCGTGTCATGTACTAAGTTCACATTTTGCTTTGTAATTATGGACAGAGGAGGAGTTTGCTTTGTAATTACGTACAAAGGAAGAGAATTGTTTTCTTTTGATATTAAGTTTGAAATTCGTGTATAATATGAACTTGCAGTAGTGCTGAATGGAAAATATAATTTCATTAGGACGTTACTTCAACGTATGATTATTCAAGAAGGGTACTACCACATTAAATTGATACTATGATATTGTATTTCATTTAAGATATTTTGCGAAATGTATTATGAAAAGAAAAATGTCTCCCTTTTAAAACTTTTTCGCATGGGCCTATTTCCGCTACTAAATCATTATGAATATCTTTTGCAAATTAGTTTCTTTTGAACGTTGTAAGTATTAAACTAGCTTTTGTTTCGTAAAAGGCATCCTCCCAAAGGATTGCTACAAGTTTTGGTATCAAAGCCAAACCTCCCTCGGTACGATAGTGGGGCAAACCTCAGCGAGAACGCTGAGTCCTAAGGGGGGTGAATGTGATGCCCCGGGCTGATGAGGGCGGGTCAAGCAGGACTGGCAGGCTTCTAGACTGGCAAGCTTCTAAATAAGGGTGCACATGTCACCTTAGACAAATCCCACATCGGAATAAGAGAGGAAGTGAAGAGCTTTATAAGGCATGACACATATTCACATGGTATGCGCGCTTTCGGGGCTCGAGGTGGCGTAGCCCAAAAAGACAAACTCGTGCGGGTCTAGGCCCAAAGCGGACAATACGTGCCATGGGCTTCAATCGTGACATTATACCTTAAATTGCCTACCCATTGCATGTTTATCCTAGCCAAACTCCCATGAACCTTTAGCCTTTTAGTTTGGCAATCATATTACAAGCCTTTCCCCTTTGTGTTGACCTCTTTTGATGTCGCGGCGTTCTTAAGCACTTAAAGCTACAACTTAGGTTTTAGCCTAAAATTGGGGGAGGAGATAGGAAAATACATTGTAGATAAATGAAGTTGATGTGATGGTGAAAGTCATTTTACCATATTGATACCCTACCTATATATATTTAAAAGAAAATTAAAAAAATTGAAAAAAAGATGAATCGTGAAATCAAAGGGTTGACAAGGTGATAAAATTGAAAAAAGGAGCAAAAAGTGTGGGAAGATTTTGTCAAGGAAGTGTGCGTTGAATTGTTGCAATTTGTAGTGCTTAGGTAGTCTTTAGTCACTATGTATCCAAATTGATATCCTACCCTTGACCAAAAACCTATATTACAACTCGCTTAAGCCCTATGTGATTCTTCATTAGGTAGGCCTACATTAGTGGAGATCTACATGAAGGGCAACTGGGCAAGCCTATACTACTAATGATGTGCACTTGAACATATTTTGAGAGACTGGGGAATATTTCTTTGATTTATCATTTTTTGTGTTGAATGCAATCTTGTGTGTTTGGGATCCATTGTTGTTGTGAGGGTACATGAAATCTTGAGAATTGGATTGTGTCATTTTCCAATGAAGATGAATGAGAGATAAAAGGGTCGTCTTGTGACAAAGAGACAAGATTTGAAACTTTGTTGTCATGGTTTGATTGATTCTTGATTCTAATGATGATTTAGCATTTGATCTCGAAATTTGAAATTGAAAATTCTTGTGGATGTCTCTCATGTTTTTTGATTAATTGGTGGTGCCAACCAAAGTCATAAAACTCCGGTGCTTTGATGTTTTAAGGTTTTGTGTCATTTTATTTTTCTTGAGGACAAGCAAAAGCTTAAAGTTGTGGGAGTTGATAAGTTGGCGAAAATGCCAACTTATTCATACCTTTCTGTGAGCTTTAAGGTTCTTTGAGTAGAATTTAATAGACTAAACTAACTTAATTTGGTTGATTTAATGTGTTTGAGCTAAAGTAAAAAGTTGATGAAGAATTTGATCAAAAAGATAAAAAGAGAAGGAATTTGGAGCAAAAGATTGAAGAATTGGAAAACCGAAGAAAGAGGGAAAATAGTGCCCGTGATATTATCCCATGGAACCGTTTCTAAAGCCCAAAAATGAAGAATTTTGGTTAAATGTTCAAGCCTATAAGACTAAGAAAAACATGGAGATGAAACAATTTCAGCTCCATGATTTTGGACAAAAAATCTGTCTAGGTGGACGGAATATTTCCGCTCCACGATTTCAATCCACGAAAATCATCTAAAGCAAGACAAGAATGGAAGACAAGCAAAAAGGTGGAGACGAAATATTTTCGACTCCACGATTTAGCACTGCAAGGGCATTTTTGTCGAGACTTTCAGGCTACTATAAATAGAATCTTAGCTCATTTTATTAGGTCATTTTTCATTCGTTAGAGTAACACACCAGTTTTTAACCTAGTTTAGCAAGGATTTGGAGGGTCTTCACCATTGTGTTTGGATTTTCTTACTTTATTAGTCTTTAATTATGTTTATCTTTTCATCCAACTTTTATTTTCCATTTCTAGTATGAGTAACTAAGCTTTATAGCTAGGTTATAAACTCTTATGGCATTAATGTGAATGTGTATCTGTTATATCTTGTTTATTATTACTTGGGTTGTGATTATCTACTTGTTTTCATGCTTTATTGTTAACTTGGTAGTCGCAGACACTAGATTAAACCCTCTATTGTTTATTTCTTACTTGGAAAGGTGAAATTGGATTGGGTAGTTAACAAGTAGCAAGGATTTGAGCTTATTAAGGAATTAATGAAGCTAGGTTAATGAAATCAAACTAGGAATAGGGAGATCTCTACTTGGTTCATTATCAATTGGGTTTTAGTGCATTCCTTTGTGTTTGGAAGAACATTCTAGGGATAAGCTTGCTAGAGTTGAAAAATTTCTAGTGGGTAGCTAGTAACTGAATCATAATTACTAACATTTAGGCAAGCTAAGTACACCCAAGAACTATTTATGCCATACTGAGGTTATAACCCCGGTCTTTCTCTAATTAGAAAACAAACAACTTTTAACGTGTTCGATAAAGTTCCTAGCCTAGTTTAGTAATTTTAGAAATCTTTAGAAGTAATTGAACAATCACTCTCTTGGTTGTAGCTTACATTAGGAAACATCAAGTTCTCACACATTTTGACACTCTAGCACGCACACACATTCCTCGTGGGATTCGACCCCAACCTAATAGGGTTTATCATGGCTAATAACCGTACTATTACTCACATCGAGAGTAGGATTGGACGTCATCAAGGATCCGAAATGGGTGCTGCAGCATTTTTGGAGGACCTAAGCAACATAGAGGCAAATAAATATTACATACCGAACCATCTGAAGTTGTATAGTTTGGCACATCCCCTGACTGAAACTCCATGTCATCCGGTATCAACTGCAGGAAATCCAAGGGTCAACACAAACAAATGTGAGGAAAAGGCCTATAATAAGCTTTTACATGCATCAAATGGAGTGTATATTAGCATAAACTGGGAAAAGAATAATTACTTTTACATATATCAGAGATACTCTAAACTATAAATAACAAACATAATTCGAATAGATAGAATTTCACTGCCAACTAGTAAATAATTTTCGAGATAGCAAGACAACTTTTACAAACTTTTCAAAGATATAACTTAAGTCACTAAGATGAGTCCTTATACTCCTGGTGCTAATAAGAAAGCTATGCATATGCACTAGCCACTAGACATACTAACTACGGAAGTGTAGAGCAGTAAACTTAAAGAATCTCTAAGTGCATTTGACCTGACGTCTACTGAACCGAATAACAGCATGTATTAGGCCACTTCCAGTCACGACCGCTTATTCTTTGTTCAAGAAAAAGGATACAGTAAAGGATTTGCACAAAACATTTGGGTATTACCTTCATGAGAATGCCTTTTAGGCAGATCCTTATTAATTGACGGAGTAAACGAGCTCAGATCCTATAAACTCTTTCATCCTTAAAAGTCTGCCTATCATTGCTACTTCGGAAATTTGGAGAGCAAGGTGCGATATTAGGTATGTAAATGGAAGGTTGAAAGTGAATAGGACAGTATCCCTTATAGGATTCTCCATTTCTCAGCTTGGTTATATGCAATTCCTCAGAATCAAGCTTGATTCAGATTGGAAGAAAATTCCAATTTCTCAACTCCTGAACAACATTATTCCTTTCAAGCAACCCATCAAAGTTAAGTGGGAAAGACCTCCCCGAAGTTTTGTTAAACTTAACTCAGATGGAAGTTGTAAGAATGGTCTATGTGGAGGAGGGGGGTGATCAGAAATATCTATGGGCATTTTCTATATGTTTATGCATTGGCGTTGGGGCCTGGGACCAACAACTGGGTGCGTTACAGGTTGGAATCAATTGGTGTTTGAATAATGGTTTTCAATACATCATTGCCGAGAGTGATTCCAAACTACTGGTCGGCTGTGTCAAAAGGTACTAATGCTACTCCTTGGAGGATCTCAAGTGAGGTAGAAGACATCAAGAAGTTTATGAGGCAAGGCCATATTGTTCTAAATCATTGTTTCAGAGAATCTAATCACGTTGCACACAAAGTGGCATCATTAAGCCATGTTTCTGCTCACTCCCAGATTTACCAAGTGTTTGTTGAGCTTCCATCTCAAGTTAAAGGCCTTCTAAACATGGATAGGTGGCGCATTCCTGCCTTTCGCTACGTCAACAAGAAGATATCTACAATCACATCGAGCCTCCTTGTTTTTTCCCTGTATACGTGTAGCTGTAGAATTTTTTGGTGGATCTCATGTAGAGTTTGGATACTAAGTCTTGGTTGTCTCGTTGACTTAGTTTCCATTCACCACATGTATTTACTTCATCTCAAATATATCCAAGATAGAATATCTATCTTGCAATGTATTTCAGGGTATTTGTTAGATGTAATAACTCCCTCAAACCAATGTACTGTTTCAGAGATTGAATAAAATGCGTGTTTATTTTTTTTTTTTTAAAAAGGATACAGTAAAGGAGGACAAGATGGAAAAGGTAATAAGACCTAAGTGAATTTAAGAAATCTTAGTGTATTTGAATTCATGTCTACTGAAACAAACAAAAAAACAATGTCTTAGCACCAATTTCATTCACGATCTTTTATTCTTTGTCCAAGATAATGCATGTAGTCTGCTAGGACAAAATGGAGAAAGTACGATGATCTAAGTTACAAGTTCAGGTATAGAAAATTGAGCCTTTATTCCTTTCTAGGGGGCCCTTCAACTTTCATTTTGAAATTTTGGTCAAGGAACCAAAGAGTTCTTCCATGTTTTGTATGGCAAACCAATTCAAACTGTTCCGTTGTTTTCAATCATATTATAAAACAGAGAAGAAACTTGCATATCAATGATATTACTTTCTTCCCTCATAGCCTTAAGACACAGCAAAGACCTCTTCTTTCATTCCAAAATTTTTCTCTCTTTTCCTCTACTCTCCTTCTGTCTCCTTTGTCTAAGAGAAATGAGAACAAATGCACTAGGGAGGAACTCAAGAATGAGTTGATTACAGAGGGATACAATTATGAGGCAATTAAGCATTGCAGAGCCAACAGTGCCCAGCTAAATTTCGAGAGCGTTTGAGCTTAAGTCATTTTAAATTACGCGCTAATCAAATGAATCAAGGTATTGAAAAAATGGAAGTATGGTTGATAGGTTATTGGCATGAAATGGAAATGATTTGGAGTTTAAAGGAAGCCTGAGGAACAATATAAGCTGGAAACTACGCAAGGGGCCAGAGATCCAAACAAGTGACACAAGGCTTACCTTCAAATGGTCTCAACTAGCAATGAATAATATATTTGCCTATGAATAAGATATCAACTTAAAGCACTTAAACTCTAGTCTCCAATGCTTCAAAGTTTTAGTCATTCGGATATTTCTACAAAAAGTTATGAGCATTTTACTGAAGGTTGCCTGTCGGGGAATACCCGTGCTTGCCCAGGGCGAGGCATGCATCCTGAGGTTCCATGTGCACGGGCAAGTCCTGGCTTTGCCAGCACGTATGCCTACATACCTAGGGCTTAGAAGAAGCCCCCATAATGTGATTTGGTTCATTTTTCTCATCTTCCAACCCAAGGGCACGACTTCAAAAGCCGCCTTTGGCAACTCTAACCACTGAGGTTAGTTTTATGGGCATATTTGTGATAATTTCGTCCCATTAACATTGGTAATAAAATGGGGCTACGTTGAGATCATAGGTTTTCTTCCGAATCTTCAAAGAGAACAAGAACACTACAAAGTTTAATTTTCAAATTTTGGTCTACTTAGGTAATTCATCATTCCCAATTTATCTATTACATGTCTTTATGAGATTTGTTAGTGATTGAATGTTGAGGGCTCATAAACCCTAACAGTGGCCATTAATGGTAATGGTTGGAAGGTTGTTTGGGAGGGGGGAGGGGAGGGGGGGGATGATAGATAATTATTGGGTGTTTGGAAACAAGAACTTTTATGATTTTAAGGAAATAAGTATGGGAATGGGGTAGGTGGACTTGATTTATAACAGAAAGACTCGAAATGGTGAATTGAAAAACATTGGCTAATTGATTACACTTCCCATTAGGATATATGATTAAGGACAGTTGTTGATGGAATTTAATTTTATGTAGATTGTTGAACTTCTTTGGACACATTGGAGCATATGTTTAGTTGAAGAGATTTTGAGGTGAGTTAAGATGTACCTTTAGTTAAGGTCTTTTCTCACTAAGTTCATGCCTTCAACAAGTTCGATAAAATGTTTGAGAATATTAATGTGTGTTCAACTGCAATGAGTGAGTATGCATTATCTATAAATATTTTGAACTATGTTTCAATTGCTAAAGTGACATAATATAAGTGTTTAATTGATCCCTTTCAAGTTATGTTTACATGATTTCAATTGACTTAAATTCTATGAAAGTTATCAAGTTTCATTATAAATTTCCAAGAATTATTTGAATACTTGAATTATGTTTTCATGTAACGAATATTATGACAAGTTATGAATGATAAAGTTATGCAAAGTCTAGGCCTAATGTGCCAAAGTAAAAGCTTTTATCAAGTGTTTTGGGAGCCACCTTAGATATATATATAAGAAGGGTATTCGAAGCCTTGGTTGGACTGTGATTTACCCTGAAACTACTCGTACCAAGATATGGTAGTAGTCGTTGACTCAGCTGTACGACAAGTTGCCCTGGTAAGGCAACTACATATGCTAACAAAGAAACGTAAAACCGTGTGGCAACATGGGGAGATGTCCCAATCGATCGGGCAGGGATCGCCCGTCATACTGGTCATATGGTGACTTAAATAAGAAAGAATGTCAAAGTCGAATGGCACTCCCCTGAAAAGACAAGTTTATATTTGAGCTTATGTTTAAGATCTTCATAAGAATTGCTTTAAATGATTTCAAATGCTTTAATGTTATATCACGCATTAAGAATTTATACTTTAAACATCATGTTTTATTAAGTCATCATTCCAGCTTTAGTGAGGGAATCAATGATACTCACTACGAGGAAGTCGTGCTCATGCTCCCTTGTGGGAACGCTACTTTAACTATGTCATTATAGGTATAGGTGCCGCAGATAATCAGACTGCAAGCTAGAATCTCCCTCACATTCCACAGACCTTTAGTGAGCTCCATTTTTGCTTACAGTGGAGGCATTTCCTTTTTGGTATTTCATTTATTTTGTGGGATAGCCCAAAACTCTTCCATCTCGTGTATTTCATCCTTTCTTCATGTCTTATAGACTTCATATGAAGATGTAACTTATGGTTTCCCCTTTTTGCATAAGCACTTATATGGCATGTAAGAACAACACTTTTCATTATGACGTTACGAATATGAAAGTTTAAAGATGTTTTCAAAGTTTATGATTTACTTCTTCTCAAAGATTGCACAAAGTTGTACAAAGCATGCCAAGGGTAGAACAGATTAGTTGGTTCACTTGGTGCAAGTAAATGGTATCGGGTGCCGCCTTAATTTTTCAGAAAACAGGTCGTGACTATGGATCTGCTCGATATGAGCGTTGGGTGATAGCTAAGATAGCTGGGTAAGTTATTAAAGAAGTAAATACAAAAGGATAAGAAGGGTAAAACTATCTTTTCACATAGCAGTTATTCATGTTGTATGTTTTTTTATATGGGATTCCTCCATTGTTCTAATAAACTTTTTTGATAAGATCCATTGTGCTAATAAACTGCTTTCATTATCTTGAAAAGGGAAATACAACGATGGAGATAGATTAGATTAAATTTTGTTAGACGCTGGCATTCTCAATTCTGTCATCTACTATAGTATAGTATTATGTGACACTTGGTTGCATATCTGGTAAAGTAAGAGCTTTTATTAATGAAGGGCCAAAATCACCTGTATAAGTATATGGTATACCAAAAAGTAGAAGACCTTACAAAGAGATATGGCTTTCTAAAAGAGTCAACCAAACCTCAATACAAATAGGAATCTCGTGGGTGCACCAAAATGATATAAGAGATAAGAGACTACTCCTCAAGTGTACAAATCATTCTCTATCACTTGGCTACATAATATCTACCATCTTTTCTTAGTTGGTTTATAAACTCTGTTGAAGCATGAATGTACTCGAGGACTATTACTATTCCCATCAGAGGCTTACATTTCCGACCACTAGTCACGCATACATAACCTAGGACCGGTGAAGTTCACTTAAGGTAGTAAACTCAATATAATTTAACTCTAAAAATGTTTAGCATGAGTGTCATGAACAATTTGGTCCTAGCATAATTCTAAAGGCACTACTTATATTAGCTGAGTACTAAATTAGCTTGGCGCAATATTTATTTATTTATTTATTTTAAGTTCGCTTGGTGGAACACTTAACCAATACGAGTAATATAGTCAAGCATAAACTCAAACTAGATATTCAAGTTAAAGCTAATACTATATAAGAATCGAATTCTGGATTCATCCTGAATATTTTATGGATTTAACTCATTATAATACAGATAAGATAGTTGCATTAGTGAGGGTTTGCTCTAGTGATAGAGTCATCCACTTTCAACAAACCAGTTGAGAGCTTGCATCACCAAAGGGGTTTCCAAAATAAACGAGAAAAGTTACAAGAAAATGTGGAAACATTTTATTAAGTTTGAACCAAAACATGTTTCAAGAATCAACAATTTGCCTTTCTAATAGAAGTTGATATTCAAGCTTCTACAACAAAAAATACATGCAAATTACATTTCATCTTCATATTAAATTTCCATATTTAAATTTGATCCATGCACTCATGCATATAGCAGGGTGCCCCAGTGGTATGCAATGCTTAAAAAATGTACAGCAGGTATGCGGATCAGCAATATATGCTGGTCTAAATATTCAAGATCCGAGAAAAACTCACATGATTTGAAACGAAAATCTGCACAGGCCCTGCTTCAGCAAAAAATCCCATCTGCAATATTCCACACATATAAGTATCTATAGGTAGAGGGAAAAAACTTAATTAACTTTAACCAATTAATCAATTGATCAACTATGCCGCCTAAACCACTTGGAATCGACTACATATATGAATCTTCTATATACATTCTGGTTCTGCTCTATTGAGACTCATTTGATTCCTAACTGGCAATTAATTTATCTTGTAAAACTAATTAGAGTTCACTACCAAGACTAGTGGTGGCAAAATGGATAAAAGAAATCAGTTATCCACACATATTATCTATTAAAAATGGGTTGGATAATGAACTTTTTAAAAACGGGTCAAATATGGATAAGAACCATATTATCCACTTAGAAAATGGATAACTAATGTGTTTAACTTTTACATTTGTAAAGCCTCAAATTGGGGGTTCCTCAAGTTTGGGAGACTAAGACTCCTCCCAAAAGTGATCATATTCAAGAAGCCATAGATAATATGGATGGATATCCATATTATTTGTTGGTTAACCCATTTATTATCCGTATTAAATATGGTTCGGGTCGGATAATTTATCTGTTTTTGCATTACCCGTTTTCAACATGCTCATATCCGACCCGACCCGCCCGTTTGTCACCCCTAACCAAGACTAACATAAATACAATGAAATCTTTTTCCTTGCAAATGCAATGTCCAAAATCATAAATATGTATAGGCCAATCAATTAATCATTCATAATGTATCCTATGTCAATCAATAATCTATGTTTCAATCCCAAACTAGTTAGAGTCAGATATATGATAGCCTACCTCCATTCTACACTATTCAAGCCTGTTTATTCGCTCTATATAAATCATTACCAACTTTACAACAACTACTATTATGTCTCAGTACCCACTGAACTTGTTGCTCCATTTAAACTCAACTCATCTCAAATCAATATTATGCAAATCATAACCAACTTTAATGCAATGAAAATTTCTTACCTTGGATAAGTCCTATCTACAATATTTCACAATCATAAAATAGATTGTAAGTCCATCAATCAATTAATCTAAGTCTCAATCTCAAACTAGCTAGAGTCAGCTATATGATTGTCTATATCCCTTATACACTATTGAAGATTCTTTATTCACTACATAGAAATCATGACCAACTTTAATGTAATGAACATTTTTTTACCTTGGAAGTCCTATCTACAATATTTGACAATCATATATGTATAGGTCAGTCAATCAATCTTAGTATCAATCCAAACTAGTTGGATTCAACTATTTAATTCATCTGCATCAAGTCCACTCTATTCGAGCCCTTATTCGGAGCTATATGAATCATGATCCATTTTAATAAAACACTAGCTAACTTTCTACAATCCGCCTAAACCTTGGTAAGCAGAGTTACCTTGTAACTGTGCTAATGGGAGGTAGTACATAGAGCTTCATTTCTCCTTCTTCCTAATGGACTACAAGGCCAGTTATTGTGCTAATGAGAGATAGTACGTAGAGTTTAAGTTCTCCTTCTTCCAAATTGACTACAAGGACCGGGTAGAATAGTCAAGGTGCGCACAAGACCACCATCATAAAGAACATATCTATAGGTCAATCAATCAATCTAATTTTGAATCCCAAACTAGTTGGAGTTGACTATTCAATTTTATTCCAAGCTATATGAATCATGATCCATTTTAATAAAACACTAGCTAACTTTCTCCAATCTGCCTAAACCTTGGTAAGCAGAGTTACCTTGAAACTGTGGTAGTGGGAGGTAGTACATAGAGCTTCATTCCTCCTTCCTAATGGACTACGAGCCCGGTAATTGTGCTAGTGAGAGGTAGTACATAGAGCTTAAGTTCTCCTTCTTCCAAATTGACTACAAGGACCAGGTAGAATAGTCAAGGTGCGCACAAGTTGGTTTGGACACCACTATCGTAAAGAACATATCTATAGGTCAATCAATCAATCTAATTCTGAATCACAAATTAGTTGGAGTCGACTATTCAATTTTATTCCAAGCTATGTGAATCATGACAAAACTTTAGTGCAATGAAACATTTCTTACCTTGTTAACCATGGTAACAACAGCTTCCAAAATCTCACCTTTGAAAGGTCGAAACACAACGCATTGATACTTCACTGGAAACGTAACAAAACCTGTCCCGTCACGAATTAAACCTTTCCCAACGCTTTCGATCCCAGTAATCGCCACAATGAAACCGTGCCGACCACTGAAGAACCCAAAATCTTAAAGCAATCAATTTAAACGATATTTAATGTTAAATGAAAGGAAATTGCAAAATTCGATATGAATTAGGGTTTGCTTTATTTAAATGAAACCTGCAAGTGCCTTCGACATCTTTCATGAGTTTGGAAACGAGTTTGTCGCGAAGGTCACGGCCGAAGTGACGGGGATGAAGCTGCATGTTTCTCTCTAATACTATGTGGAAAAACATGTTTGGTCTGGTTGAGACTTGAGAAAGGAGAAGCTGAGTGATGTGTTGAGCGAGTGAGGAAGAAGAGATGCAGTTTTTCTCAAACGTGTGTGGAAAACAGAAATGGAACGAAGTGGAGATGATGCAGACAATATATTTGGGCCGGGTAATTTTAAATGAATTAGCTAGATGGACCTTTTTAGAAAAAAATTGGAATTTTTTTTAGTAAAAATTGCGTGGGGTAACCACTTTTTAATGTGGTATTTACTTTTTATTCGGCATTTTTAATGCTGAGCAAAAGTAGCCACTAGTCTATTAAAATTAATATGAAAAGGCAGTATTACCCTTTCCTTCCCAAACGGAAATACGCCATTTTCAGATCCATTCCTTACAGCTCCACTTCTCCTTCTGCAATGGCATTCTGGGGTCTGTATGAATGTTTCCATTATTTTCATATATGAAACCCAATTTTGAGCAGAAGAAACGAAATGCATTAATCATATAAATTTTATAAGCCTCTCATTTTCTTTTGTGTCTGCTTTCAGGAGTTGAATTGCTTGGTTTCACTCATAATAATCACAACGTGGGAGGACGCGACTTTTAGTTTTCTAAAAGAAGTGAATTTTAGATTTTCTTAAACAACACATAATTAGGAAAAATATGGTAAAAAGCCAAAAAGTTAAGGACAAAGATAATTGTGTGAAGGACATGTAGTCCTAAAGTCCTAAAGTTAAATTCAAAAGTTAAGGACATGGTCCTAAACTTAGAGTTTCAAGTTCAAAAGTTAACGAAATGTAGTCCTGAATTCCTAAAGTTAAGTTCAATAGTTAAGGACACAAGTTCAAAAGTTAAGGACAGGCAGTCCTTAACTTGCAGTTACAAGTTCTAAAGTTAAGGACAGGCAGTCCTTAACTTATAGTTACAAGTTCAAAAGTTAAGGACAGGCAGTCCTTAACTTACAGTTACAAGTTCAAAAGTTAAGGACAATAGGTCCTTAACTTTGATTTCCAAGTTCAAAAGTTAAGGACAGACAGTCCTTAACTTACAGTTACACGTTCAAAAGTTAAGGACAAACAGTCCTTAACTTACAGTTACAAGTTCAAAAGTTAAGGACAATAGGTCCTTAACTTTGACTTACAAGTTCAAAAGTTAAGAACGCTTGGTCCTGAAGTTTGAGTTCCAAGTTCAAAAGTTAAGGACATTATGCCTTGAAGTCCTGCAAATTAGAGTTACAAGTTCAAAAGTTAAGGACATGTAGTCCTGAACTTAGAGTTCCAAGTTCAAAAGTTAAGGATATGTAGTCCTGAAGTCCTGAAGTTAAGTACAAAGGTTAAGGACATGAGTAGAAGGGTATTTTCGTCCAGGAAGTTAAAGTTTATTAAAGCAGTGGCTAAAGACTAAAGACATTTTAAACGGTGGCTTAAAAGTAAATACATGTGTTATTAGTGGCCAACCGTGCACTTCCCCTTTTTTCTTAGGGAATCTTACAACAATGTCCCAAAAAAGTCACAACTTACAAACCTCTAGCCATTAATCATAGAATTACCAAAACTAGCCAAACACATATAAAAATTAAAAACCCAAAGAAATAAAGTTCTTTCTCTCCAAGAATCACACACGAAGATCTCCTTTCATATTTTAAAGTGTGATTGGCATCATTAGATGCAAGACGGAAAGGAAATTTCATGGATGAGGTAGCAAATAAGGTGATGATATATATATATATATATATACATATATATATATATATATATATATATGATTCCAAAAATCTAAGCAAAAAGGGACTTTTTCAATGGGTATGGTTGAGATTCATTGAAAATATAGAGATGAGTCAATATATAAAATTTGAGGAAGATTGGAGGTGATTTGGATTGGTTTTGGTATCAGAATTTGTAGTTAAAATCGAGGTCAAAAAATTCTTCAGCGACACATGTATCAAAAGTGTATCGCGCATGTATCTCACACGCAGGTATACATGGATATACATGTGATACATATTTGATACAAATATGATTCATATGTGATACACAGTGTGATACACCTATCATTTTTTTAATGTTCATCTTCTATTTCAAGTTTTCAATTCAAACCACCTCATCACTTCACCATATCATCCCAAAATTGAGATTAAAGCTCCTTAAGATGTACCCAATCTATTCTAATAACACCATTAAAAAAGTAAAATTTTGACATTTTTTAGCTACAAATAGCTAATTAGCTAATATTATTTTATGAATTGACCAATTTTTGTAATAAGCTACTTATAAATGGACATAGCTGATATTTTTCCTTTTTCTTATATATACTATAATAGAAACTTATTTGCCTATTTTCTTTAGGTTTTGTAGTTTTCAATATGTATCTAGATTTTTCTTACAAATTGTATATGTATTCCCTTTAAAAGGCTCCTACCCCGGTATTAATACCTTCAATTAAGTGATTTGATTAAATCCGTTCGTTTTTTCCTCTCTTCTCCTCTCTCCTTTTTTCCCCTTTCCCTAATTTCTTTAGTTTGTTTGCCTAACACACTCGTCCACAAATAGGTCCATTCGAAGACCAAAAATACATATGATTCTCGAGCATACATACATATAATTTCAGGTTTTAAGATTTTGTGATTTGTGTGGATTGGATGTTCTTGCAAGTGATTGAGAATATCCTTTAGAGTTTATATCTCAATTTTGAGAGAGAATGGTTAAGTATATAATTAGTTTTAGGTGAAAATTCAGATTAAAACTCAAAGAAGAAGAAGTTGTAGGAATTGCATGATTATTGTATAATAATTGTATCAGATATATCAATACCTAAAAAAAAAATTTGGTTTCTCACCCGGTATCCGGTATCCGGTACCCGCATTGGAGCCCGACTATATTCAAATTCACGCCGCGCAGGGCCCCATTCGGGGGGAAGCACCCTCTACCAAGGATTTTTCCATACCCAGAGCTCTAACTCGAGACCTCTGGTTAAGGAAAGAGCAGCCCCATCCGCTACACCACATCTTTTGGTGGTAACACCTAAAATATAATTATATCATAAATGTATCATACATGTATCGCAATTATATCTAATTTGTATTTGATACATTAATGCCTAAAACGATACCTAATATAATACTTACATAATTCTCATACACTTGTGATACAAATGGTGACACATTTCTAAAAAGTTGTTATACAATTGTGTTCTTCACCTTGTTGATACCCAATTTTGCCCTCATACTTTTTCAAATAGTATGTATACCTTCACAATATCATTTTGCATCATTATTTAGTTTACAAAATTTATACAAGTATTTTTTATAATTTTTCATAATTTTAGAGATTTAAAATTGATTTTCTTACATTTAAATCACTTGAATATTTATTAGTTACTCCTTCAAATTATTTTGTGACGACATAATCACCTAAAATTATTATTTGCATCCATAATACATGTTTCAAATATTTTTTTACTTCATTTTATATAATTACATTAGTATTTTTAGGCTATTTGCACAATCTTGCAATAATAGCCTATATTTTACAACTTTATTGCATTTGTCATTTTATTCAAGGTCAAAATAATATTTTAAATTTTTATAATACTCTACTATTGTTTTAAGGTATTAATTTGCATAAATAGCATTTTTATATCTTATTTAACTATTTTTATTAAATTATTTTCCCCTTAATTTCATATTTTAAAATCTGGCCCAAAATTAGGATTAATTTCGGGCCAATTAAGGTCCAAATGAACCAGCAAACTTTGATTAACCCCCCAGAAGCCCAACCCAAGCGACCTTGCCCAGTCCAAACCCGACCCAGCTTTTCTCAGATCCCAGCCGTTGATTAAACGCGATCAACGGCTCACAACACTCCACTCCCTTTCCTTATGTCCCCATAACCCCAAACCCTAGAGACAAATCCCCACCCCGCCTCCTCTGTATTCTCTCATCTCTCCTTCTCCCTCCTTCAGAAACCCTAGCCGCCTCCCAATCTTCTCCAGATCCGAGCAAATCATAGATTCCTTCTGTGATTTATTTACCTTTTATGCGTTACCTCGTTGTTACTTGCAAGACTATGGTGTTACTTAGTACTTGCCTAAACTTGGCAAGTACCATATCTCGGATTCAGGCCCGTTCAACTTCAATCGCTAAGATCTGGACAATATCTCGTCCATATACACAGAAGAATAGTTGATTTCTCATACTAGTAGATGGATTTTCAAACATTGAACCCTAATTAGAAATTGAATTTCGATTTCTTTCCTTTACTGGTTGCTTTATGATTGCATGTATATTTTTCCCTTCCTTGTTTATGTTTGATTGACTTCTTTCCTTATTACTTGTCTGATTTAACTACTATATAAACCCCTCCCCTAGATCCCCTTGAACTGACCTTAATCATTGTTATTCTCTCACTCCCACTCATTTTACTACTCTGAAATTTGAGACTTTGGCCGGCTGAAAGCCAAGGCCACCAGAGTTCTATTATTCAACCTCTCTCAGTGTGAGCACTGCCCTGGGTTTATTTGAGGCCCTCGAGAACTCTGACACACTGAAAAATTTGGGGTTTTTGCTGTTCTCTCCGTGTTACTAATAAGCAAGTTGTTGGTTCTCAATCTCTGCCTTACTAGTTCGTTAATTCTGCAAATTGGTGAGTAATAAGACTCTAGCAATTTATTCTTTTCTATTGGTGTTCATGAAATCCTGATTTTGGTGAATCAATACGATATTGTTTGCCTCTGTTCATTGTCTTATGCCCCTGTTTATCTTAACCTACTTGAATTCTGAGTTTCATGCCTGTTATACGTGCGGAATTGAATAATTTATGATTATTCTCAGCTTGTTATGCTACTCTGATTACTAGCTGCTCTTCAAAAGCCTTTCCTCATGCCTTGCCTTAGGTTTCTACATTTCCTAAGGATGTTATCTCCTGCCCAGAACTTGTTTGAGTGAATTTCTTTCCAATGAATCCCTCATGCATGTTCTACTGCTCTTCTGCTTACATGAACCTTATGTGTCCATTATTGTCTCAATGTTTTAGCCTAATATATTACTACTTTGGTATTTGGTTAATCTTGCATTCTTCAGTATTGCCAGGTTTCTAGTTAAACCCCAATACACTTGGTTACTGGCTTAAGTTCTAAAGTTTGTCTATCTTATGGCCTCAAGATTGAGATATCTTCCTACCATGATCTTTAGACTTAGAAACTTTTGTGATTAAGATTCTTATCGACTGTTGTCAACCATGCCTACTTGCTTGTTTACTTGTCATTCTCTGACTATAACTTTGTTAGACCTTCACGCCTTAATCTCCTAGTTTTGAGTCTCTTTTAGGCCTATTTGTGCTTTGCCATAACCCTGTTGTTCTGAATCCAAGCATGTGTGCTTGCCATGTTGATCTAAGTGATATGCCTCCTCAATTCCACTAGTGTTGCACTTACTGCCCTTTCACGTGTTTGAACTTATATTATCATTCTTTATGCTAAAACTACTCTAATAAAACTGTGTTCTGTTGATCCTTCAACTTTTCATAATTCTCCCGCTTGAAATTGTCTTAAGTTGTTTTTTATCATGTCTGTATTTAAAACCTCTTTAGTAGTAGTCTATTGTCCAAAATACAAATATGAATCTACTTATGTGTGTCCTGCCCACATGCCACATGAATTTACTTATGCTTTATAATCCTGGGAAATAAGTATGTGGAATTTCTACTCTGTTCAATTTGTTCAACACATAGTCTATTGCTTGTGTGGCCATGTCCTTCATTTGGGTCTGGTATTTGGTTCTATGTGATGCTGGGCTTAGCTGTTGGATCCATACTTACTAGACTGATCTTATGAGTGGGAATTCGAGGCTACTGGAGCTGCCGAAGGCCTGGAAAATACTGGGTTATCTGTACTGGGCCTGTCATTGGGCCTATAGTGGTCTGCTTATGTAATTATTCGAATTTAATTATGGGTCTATAATAATCTTGTAATTGAACAGACGAGGTGATTAATAAAAGGGATAAGGTACTTTAATTCTCGCACAATGGGTAGAAAGCATGCCTATATGACTTATGTGCTCTATTTGTTATTTTGATTCTTATATGTTGCACACCAGTATAGTTCATGCCTATAGTAATCACACACTGACTCATCCTGTTTACTATCAAAATAAGAGCTTAAGTACTTTATTTGTTCCCCATATCTACTGTCATGTGTTGCTAGACAACATGCCTATAGGATCACTAATGCCCATCTAGAAATCATGCCTATAAGACTTTAATTGGCTAATTTGCTATTACTATTGTTATCATATTGCTCGCCTAGAAAACATGCTTGTAGGAGCTAAGTATTAAAAAATCAGTTTCAATTATCAATTGTTAGAAATCCTGCCTATAGGGTATTGTCACTCGCTTAAGATGGTTTATGAGATCAATGTTAATGCTGGACTCGCAAACACTGTTTCATTGCTTAACTATGCCACTATTAGAAATCATGCCTATAGGAAAATATTGTTAACAAGAGTGTTCTGGTTTGAAAGATGTTTAACGGAAAACGAAAAGAGATGAAGCAGAATGTTAAATCCGATCCCACAAATTTCTTGTGTCTCCTTAAGGAATTATAACCCTCCCACAGTTGCCAAGGATTATGGGTTACTTCCTCCCAGGATAGAACGGAAAAACGTTTCTATGATAGTGGCAATACAAATCACAGAATTCCAACGAACTCAAAGATACGCTGCAAATCACACGACTTACTGTTTTGTTTTGATGAAAATGATACAGTAATTTAGTTAGGAAGAAGGAGAGTTTTGAGAGTGATGTCTGGAAAAAAAACTGAGTACTGAAATGAGGCAAAGCCTTTGGAATTTATAGGCCAATGATTCTACCTAAATAGATGCGAACAGACCTGTTCAGGAATGGAGTTAGGGCATGTCTATTAACAGACACGACTGTTGGAAAGAAGAACGTTGGGTTAACAGACACGGTTGTTAATTTTTTTTCAATTAATAATAGTAGGAGGAAACTGTCAATTAATTAAAATTAATTAATTAATATTAGGTCCAAAAATTAATCTTATCGATCGATCATTTGATCAAATCCAAAGCCAAAGCCAAAGCCGAAGCTGAGCCGAGCGACGACGACGACGCGAGGGGTTTCCCTTCTTCTCAACCTTTTGAGAGGTAGAGAATGTGTTTCTCAATATAAACACATATTGGATGGTTTTCCCATCCAATGTGGGACAATCCACTTTGCAAGACTTAATGAATTTGAATTTTTCATTTCCCTCCAAAAATTATTTCCTCCATTTCCCTTTCACTCCACTTAATTTAAGACAATTCATGTCTTTAAATTCCAACAATCCCCCACATGAATGGGGAATGGCCTAAAAGAAGAGGATATGCATAAAAATTGTGTGATTTGCAATTAAGGATTAGCCGCATTTGGATAAGTAGGTTTCCCTTTGAACTTTCCATAGTGAACTTATATCGGATATACTTGGTCAATCGGTAGATTTGATATCTTTGATCCGTCGAGCTTTGGTGTATATCTAGACAACATAAGTCACACAATTAACCCTTAAACGTCTTTGGTTCTCATTGTTGTGTTCGTTTCAGCCATGAACACCTCCTGGTTTCATAAGTGTATAGACAATTTGGCCTTGCTAACTTCTCCTTGAAGCGACTTACACTTCACACTTACATAGGTGATTTCTGAGTTATAACCCCGGAGATTATATTTTCTGATAATTCATGTATTAGAATTAGATAATCATTAAAAAGCTTTAACCACTTTATCCTTGTTCCCTAACATTGTCCTTTCATGAGAATGGATCACAGAGTTTTATTTTGACAATGTTCCACTGTCTTTCATAACATTGTTTGATCTCCTTGAACCTAGATCTTGGGATCTCCAGTCTTCTAGGTAGAGTTACCGTTATGATTGGCTTTCCATCGGCCACAGACCAATTCCCTTTGTTGTGAACTCAACTGCCTCTCTAGTAGGGCCTTTTGTAAGCGGATCCGACACATTTTCCTTTGACTTTATGAAGTCAATTGAAATGATTCCTCTAGAGATCAGTTGTCTAACGGTTTTATGTCTTCGTCTTATATGACGACTCTTACCGTTATACATAACATTCTTTGCCCTTCCTATAGCTGATTGACTATCGCAGTTAATGCAAATAGGTGTCAGCGGTTTGGGCCAAAACGGAATATCTTCCAAAAAATTTCGAAGCCATTCAGCTTCTTCACCGGCTTTGTCTAAAGTTATGAACTCAGCCTCCATCGTTGAGCGAGCTATACAAGTTTGTTTGGATGATTCCCAAGACACGGCTCCTCCTCCAAGAGTGAAAATGTATCCACTTGTGGATTTTGAGTCATGTGAGCCGGTGATCCAATTTGCATCACAATATCCTTCAACTACCACTGGGTATTTGTTGAATTGCAACGCATAATCTTGAGTATATTCTAGATATCCCAAGACACGTTTCATTGCCATCCAATGAGTTTGATCTGGATTATGCGTGTACCGACTCAACTTACTGATAGCACATGCTATATCGGGTCGTGTGCAATTCATGATGTACATTAAATATCCCAAAACCCGAGCATAATCCAGTTGAGACTTGCTCCCACCTTTGTTATTCTTTAATGGAAGATTCACATCAATAGGAGTTTTTGAAACTCTAAAATTTAAATGCTTGAATCTTTCAAGAACTGATTTGATATAATGAGATTGTGATAGTGCAAGACCTTGCGGAGTTCTATGGATCTTTATTCCCAAGATTACATCAGCAACTCCTATGTCTTTCATATCAAATTTCCTGCTTAACATATGCTTTGTGGCATTAATGTTAGCAATGTCATTACTCATTATCAACATATCGTCTACATATAGACAAATAATGACTATATGATTTGGATTGTCTTTTATGTAAACACATTTATCACACTCATTGATCTTAAAGCCATTTGACAACATTGTGTCATCAAATTTTGCATGGCATTGTTTAGGTGCTTGTTTTAGTCCATAAAGAGACTTAACAAGTTTACAAACTTTCTTTTCCTTTCCTGGAACCACAAACCCTTCAGGTTGTTCCATATAGATTTCTTCTTCTAAATCTCCATTTAAGAAAGCTGTTTTCACATCCATTTGATGTATTACAAGGCCATATACCGCGGCTAAAGCAATTAACATCCGAATGGATGTAATTCTTGTTACCGTCGAGTATGTATCAAAGTAGTCAAGACCTTCCTTTTGTCTAAAGCCTTTGACTACAAGTCTTGCCTTATATTTGTCAATAGTGCCGTCTGCTTTCATCTTCCTTTTGAAAATTCATTTAGAACCTAAAGGTTTATTTTCAGGAGGAAGATCAACTAACTCCCATGTATGGTTGTCCAAAATGGATTGTATCTCACTATTGACAGCTTCTTTCCAATATGGTGCTTCAGAAGAAGACATAGCCTCCTTAAACGTTTGAGGCTCATTTTCTAGTAGAAAGGTTAAGAAATCTGGACCAAATAATGTAGACTTCCTTTGACGTTTGCTATATCTTGGATTCTCCTCATTATGCATCTCATCATTTGTTTCTTCCCGTGGACATTTATTCCTTGGAATAGATGTCTCATCTTCAATTTTATATGGAAATATATGCTCAAAAAATTCAGCATTATTTGATTCCATTACTGTATTCACTTGAATTTCTGGATTTTCTTATTTGTGAACCAGAAAATGATATGCTTTACTATTTGTTGCATATCCTATAAATACACAATCCACAGTTTTGGGTCCTATTTTAACTCTTTTGGGTTTAGGAACTTGAACCTTTGCCAAGCACCCCCACACTTTGAAATATTTCAAGTTAGGACTTCTTCCTTTCCATTTTTCATATGGTATGGATTGCGTTTTGCTATGGGGAATTCGATTAAGAATTCTGTTTGCTGTTAGAACAGCTTCCCCCCACAAGTTCTGTGGTAACCCAGAAGTTATCAATAAAGCATTCATCATCTCCTTAAGAGTTCTATTCTTTCTTTCTGCAATCCCGTTGGATTGTGGTGAGTAGGGGGCAGTTGTTTGGTGTATGATACCATACTCCAAACATATTTCTTCAAATGGTGATTCATACTCACCTCCCCTATCACTTCTTATCATTTTTATTTTACTATTTAATTGAGTCTCAACTTCATTCTTATATTGCTTAAATGCATCTATTGCCTCATCCTTACTATTTAACAAGTATACATAACAATATCTTGTACTATCGTCAATAAAAGTTATGAAATACTTTTTCCCACCGCGAGATGGTATTGACTTCATATCACAAATATCAGTGTGAATTAAGTCCAAAGGATTTGAATTCCTTTCAACTGACTTAAAAGGATGCTTAGCATACTTAGACTCCACACATATTTGACACTTTGTATTTTCACAACTAAACTTAGGCAATATTTTCAAATTGATCATTTTTCGCAATGTCTTGAAGTTAACATGACCTAAACGGGAATGCCATAAAGAATTAGACTCAAGCAAATAAGAAGAAGATTCAACTTTATTCATATCAATAGCTATTACATTCAGTTTGAAAAGGCCCTCATTTAGGTAGCCTTTTCCTACATACAATTCATTCTTAGTTATTACAATCTTGTCTGAAACAAAAATGCACTTAAACCCGTTTTTAATGAGAAGTGCAACACTAACTAAGTTCTTCCTAATTTCTGGAACATGGAGTACATTGTTTAAAGTAACTACTTTGCCAGACGTCATCTTCAAGCAAATCTTCCCATAGCCTTCAATCTTCGCAGTTGGGGAGTTGCCCATGAAGATGGTCTCATCTGGACCTGCAGAATCATAAGAAGTAAATAACCCTTTGTTAGCACAAACATGTCGTGTAGCTCCTGAATCAATCCACCATTCCTTTGAGTTTCCTACCAAGTTACATTCAGAGAGCATAGCACACAAGTTTTCCACATCATTGTTCTTTTAACCAATGTTTGCTTGTTGGGTTTTCTTATCCTTCTTTGGAGCACGGCATTCTGCAATCTTGTGCCCATATTTCCCACAATTGTGGCAGTTGCCTTTGAACTTCTTCTTAGGCGGATTCTGCTTTGGCCCAGACGGCTTCTTCCTTTTCTTGCTATTAGTTGGTGCCTCTTCAACAATGTTTGCACCAGCAATGGAAGAACTTGCACGAGACTTCTTTTCTGCTGCTTTGTTATCTTCTTCTATCCTTATGCGTACCACAAGATCTTCAAATGTCATCTCCTTGCGTTTGTACTTTAGTTGATTTTTAAGTCCTTCCACAATGGAGGCAATTTTTCTATAAATGCCGCCACTTGAAAGGCTTCATTGATCACCAAGCCCTCTGCAAGCATATCATGAACCAGCACTTGCAACTCCTGAACTTGAGAGATAATAGACTTGCTGTCCACCATTTTAAAATCTAGAAACTTGGCAGCAACAAACTTCTTAAAACCAGCATCTTCAGTTTTGTACTTTTTCTCAAGAGCGTACCACAACTCTTTCGAAGTTTTACAAACACTAAAGACACTGTACAAACTATCTTCTAAACCATTTAGAACATAATTTCTACAAAGGAGGTCAGAATGTTTCCAAGCCTCAGTTACCAGAAATTTCTCGTTGTCAGGAGTGCCTTCAGCCACAACAGGTTCGTCTTCATTGATAAACCTTTGCAGACTGAGGGTTGTCAGATAGAAGAACATCTTCTCCTGCCAACGTTTGAAATCAACCCCGGTAAATTTACAGCCTTCGCAATTGTTGGTGCAAGGGCAACGTTTGGTGCAGCAGGCTGAGCAGAACCAATTTGTTCTGTCCCAGCATTAGCAGAAACAGCATCACTCGTTCCGTTCGTCATTTTTTTTTCTGGAAAAACAACACAAACCAAAGTTAGCAATCTGGTGAAGTTATAATCTTCAAACCGACTACTACAAAACAATTTTAAACAATACAAACGAAATTAGCAATCTGGTGAAGTTTTTAATCTTCAAATCGATTACTACAAACCAATTTTACTTGATGAAGTTTTTATTACTTCAAAACCAAGCAAAATCAGAACACTGTTACTAAAAATAAATTATAATTCCTTAAGCTTGTTAACAACAGTGTTCTGGTTCGAAAGATGTTTAACAGAAAATGAAAAGAGATGAAGCAGAATGTTAAATCCGATCCCACAAATTTCTTGTGTCTCCTTAAGGAATTATAACCCTCCCACAGTTGCCAAGGATTATGGGTTACTTCCTCCCAGGATAGAACGGAAAAATGTTTCTGTGATAGTGGCAATACAAATCACAAAATTCCAACGAACTCAAAGATACGCTGCAAATCACACGACTTACTGTTTTGTTTTGATGAAAATGATGCAGTAATTTAGTTAGGAAGAAGGAGAGTTTTGAGAGTGATGTTTGGAAAAAAAACTGAGTACTGAAATGAGGCAAAGCCTCTGGAATTTATAGGCCAATGATTCTCCCTAAACAGGTGCGAACAGACCTGTTCAAGAATGGAGTTATGGCATGTCGATTAACAGACTCGATTGTTGGAAAGAAGAACGTTGGGTTAACAGACACGGCTGTTAATTTTTTTTTAATTAAAAAAAATAATAATAGTAGGAGAAAACTGTCAATTAATTAAAATTAATTAATTAAGATTAGGTCCAAAAATTAATCTTATCGATCATTTGACCAAATCCAAATCCAAATCCAAATCCAAAGCCAAAGCCGAAGCCGAGCCGAGCGACGACGACGGCGCGAGGGGTTTCCCTTCTTCTCAACCTTTTGAGAGGTAGAGAATGTGTTTCTCAATATAAACACATATTGGATGGTTTCCCCATCCAATGTGGGACAATCCACTTTGCAAGACTTAATGAATTTGAATTTTTTCATTTCCCTCCAAAAATTATTTCCTCCATTTCCCTTTCACTCCACTTAATTTAAGACAGTTCATGTCTTTAAATTCCAACAAATATCACCTTCTTAAGACGCATATCTATAAAATCAGCGCTAATAGCTCTAAGCTTACAAATAGTTTACTGCCTCCTCGCCTAAGCCACTAAGGGCAATAATATTATATATACGATACTGGAATTCAGAGTCACCTAGAAACCATGCCTATAGGACTTTAAGTCTTAATTCTGAAGCTGCGCACTTTCTAAATTGCCCGCGTGCATTTGCTGTCTATGTGTGGGGGCAAGCTTGAGCCTTTATTTGTTTATACATGAAGTCCTATTTATTTTGTACGTCGCCTAGTTTTATCATTTTGAGCAGCCTAAGTAAAGTCTAGAACCACCTAAATAGAGTTTCAAAGCCTCCTGGACCATAGGCATGAGACTGGTAGTGCACGCATAGGGTACGACTTAGAATTGAATTAGAGCGTTTTTAGGTAAACAACTTTAACATAGTAATCGGGTAGCAGGAGATGATAGTATGTTCCCACTGAATAATATGAGTAACTCCCTACCTCAAGAGAGTTGTGAAGTATTATTTATGTTGCACAGGGTGATCCTTTACGCTAAAAAACTTAGGACCTCCTCCCCCCCCCCCTCTTCTTTTCTTTATACACTTAGTCATCTAATATAGTTATATCATTGTAATCCTTAAGATTTTTATTCTCATTGTGTTATAATAAAACTCTTTGACCTTTTTTTTTCTCTTTGTTTATTTGATCATCTTGCCTAATTATAAACCAGATAGTCTTAAGTTCGATCGGGACCCACAGTTGTGGACCTCGAAGAGTGCCTAACACCTTCTCTTTAAGATAATTTGAGCCTTTACCCGATCTTTGGTGGCGTTGACTAGTCAAATAGAGTTATCTGCATAGTAGGTGCCCTAACGCACCTTAAAACCATAAGGTGGCGACACTTCTTCTTTTAGCACTCTATCTCCCATCTAAAAGAGTTGTCACACGTCAAAACCCGCTTTCGCGAGAAAACGGGGCGCGGCACACCTTCTTCAAGTTTCAATCATAACTCTAAATTTAAAATCTAATATAATATTGTATTATAATTGTATTAGATATTATTTTTTAGGTATTAATATATCAGATACAAGCAACATACAATTTTAATATAATCGTGACACAATTCTAAAATAATTGTGATATATTTATATACAATTATCCTACAATTCTTGCAATTATGATGAAAAGGTGTAGCAGTACAAAAAACAGATTGTTAATATAATCCATGAATACTTTCTCTTAGATGAGATTCCGCAGCTAACAGCTCGTTCAATTTCAATCACACTCACTCGTTCAATCCAACAAAAAAAAGGAGAAAGAAGAAAAACAAAGTTGAACTCTATTTTTCCTATTTTCTCTCTTAGTTTTTACTTATGATTTTCTCTAATGTGTGATCAACTTTACCTTTTCATCCCACTGATTCTTTGTGTGCATAATTTGTAATACTTTTCACTAAACCATGAGAGGGAAAGAAGAGAGATAGAAGAAGAAATATAAGGAGAGAAAGGGAAAGGGAAAAGAAAAAGATATGTAGGTGAGAGAGAGAGAGAGAGAGAGAGAGAGAGAGAGGGAGGGAGGGAGGGAGGGAGGGAGGGAGTTTATAGAGAGAGAGAATAAATAGGAAGTAGGTTTTTTAAATTTGGCTATACAATGCCAATTTTTTGGGGGTTGCCTTTGCCAAAATTATTTATGGCCAATAATTTGTCAATTCCTCTTGTATGTTGTTACCCAGTGTCAAGTTCCTATAAAAAATTGTTGGATACTACCCGATAGGCATAACTTTAAGGTCAAAAATTTAAAATATTGCTCATGAGGCAAGCGAAGGACCACACTTGTTAACTTTGAAGTCTTCCATTGGGCAAGCGGGGACAACAATTCAAGACCGTCCATTTTGAGGGCTATTTGTGTACTCCACACACCTTTTTAGGACCACCGTTTAAATTTTAATCACAGTAAGAAAATTTTTAAGAAAATAGCCTCCGACCAGAATTTTTTAGCACGCTGGTCATAATTTTGAGAAATACTCCTAGCAATAGCCAGAACTTTCATTAATAGATAGTTATGATGATCGTTAGAATTTTAAACCTCGGCGCTGAAAAATCTTGGCGATTTATCAAGTTTTGTAGCAAATCTTGGTGTTAACCATATGAAAAAATTCTAGCAATTGCCAGGTTTTGTGGTAAATTCTGATAATCGCCATATAAAAACATTCTGACGATTGCCTGGTATGCTTCCCAAAATTATGACCAACATGCTTCAAAATTATTTGGGGGGGGGGGGGGGGGGGGGGGACGGCGTCGTTTTCCGTT
>NC_031990.1:82607814-82658616 GCF_001879085.1 Nicotiana attenuata
GGGGGGGGGAGGCGCTGTTTTCCCAAGTCTTATCTTAACGGGGTCAAACTTTAAATGACAGCATCGAATGATCATATTTGTGCAAATCACCCTTTAAACTCACTCAACAATTTCACAAAGCAACATTTCTATGGCAACATCATTGTGTGTGGTCTTGATTATTTTATTGGGGGTTTTGACACAGTTACCCACAAAAATAAAACTATTTATCCTTGTCTACCCATTTGTTTTCCTACCCATAAACTAATTACATTTCCTATCCATAGTAGGTTTTGTGGGGAATTTTTTTCTTTATTCTCCAATTCTTTTTATTTCTATGCTTCTTTTCTTTTCTTTTCTTTCCTTTTCTCCTTTTTTTTTCTCGTTTTCTTCATCTTCTTTTTTTCTTTTTTCCTTTTCTAATTTCATTTAACTTCCTTTTTTTATATTCTTTTTCTCTTCATAATCTAATTTCATTTACTATTTTCACTATTTTTTTATTATTCTTTTTTTTTTAACATTATTAGTAAAGAAAAATCAAATTGTGTACCAATTAAATGTAGCTAATACAACAAAAATAATATTAACTAACATATGATACCAGTATAGTATATAGCTATACCAATAGGGTATACAATTGTACGCAAAGAGTTAAAAAAAATTTAGTTCAATTATTAAAATGAAATAATATCAGTTGTCAATAAGAAATTTAAAAAATTCTAAAAGGATCTAATTGCAGAGTATACCATTACATCATATAGCATACTATAATTTTTTATTTTTTTGGATTTTTTAATTTGCCCCTCACGCTGGGTAAAAGCTTAAAATAAATTAAAAGGGAAAAAGCAAGTGAATTTACGGGTAATAAGTATACTATTATAGTATATTGTATATTACAGCATATTGCTACAGTATCTTGCATATTATTACAGTATACCATAACAATATATTGTATACTATAATAGTATATTGTTGCAGTATAACTATATACTCCTATAATATATTAGTATACTGTAGCGGTATACTGTTTTGTAAACTATAATAGTATAGTGATGCAGTATAGCTATATACTCTTACAACATATTGTATATCGTAGCGGTATATTGTAGCTGTGTTCTTCTTCGATTTTCAACTGAAAATTTCGATCTCAATCACCTCAAATCAGCTCCAAACACTATCAAAATTCAGTATGAACTTCCAGAAGGTACTATAAGCAATATTTAACAGCACCCACTTTGAATCAAACAAGAAATCTTCAAAAATAAAATTGAGCTTCAAGCCCAACAATGGTGGATATTGAAATACACAAAAATCTAGATCTAGGAAACCAGAAAAACTCGAACTTTCTCTTCTAGCTAAGGATTCTTTCACCCCCTCTCTCCATTTCCTGCTCGCAACACTCGTACTACAAACAAGTAGCCAAAAAATGACAAAATAAACACAACACGAAACAGAAACAAAGGGATAGATTCGGAAGAAAAAGTAGAGGAAAAAGAATTAAGTAAATTAACTGAGCCAAATCCTTGAAACAAGTAAGCAGAAAGAAAATCGCAGAAATAACAAAGGGCTTCAAAATTCACACACACATAGAGAAAAATTCAAGAAGAAGAAAGAAGGAGCGAAGTTGTGTAAGCTGTGGAACAGAAAAATAATAAAAATCTAATAAGTAGGAGAGAGAAAGAAGAAGATGAAAATAAAGTCTGGTATCTTTTCGTCATGTCCTTCACACTTTGAATCAAATGGGAAGGCAAATAGCTGTGGGCTGGGTAAATAGTCTCGATTGCATAGTTAGAAAAAGTAAATAATTTAGGTTTGGGTATTTAAGGGTAAATAGTTTGGGTTTAATGGGTATAAAGTGAAATTTTCTCATTTTTTATTGAGTATCCATTATCCGCACCACCACTTCACTTGTATTACTTTTTTGGTGAATTTAGATTTAAATTTAATATCACACAACCGAAACTTATGGGGATTATTTTGGTTCTTGAAACATGTAATATCATTAATAATAGACTACTCTATCCAAAAACCTATATCTTAATTAATAAGTCTTTACCTTCTGCTTGATTACATGTTCTATTTTAAACCACTAAGAAATAAGACAAAGGAAAACTGAATAAATCTGCCTATTAGGTTTAGGTAGATGGAAAACATTTTCTCTTCATGAGTAGCTAGTTGAAGTGAGCCAGTTATGGTCAATGGAATATATTTCTCTTTTATTGTACTACATCTCTAATTAACATTACAAATAGAATTCAGCAACACAAACATTTCTCAGACAGCTACTGTTTGGAAAATCTAATGGATTATGGAAAAGAGAGCACTAAGACTTTATCCCCGGCTTCAAATTTCAAGGAGATGTAAGAATATAACAGGCCAGGTATCCGAACCCGGACCAACTTACTGAAACTCAATTATTCTACTAGATACGTGCTACCTTCTACCAGTACATGTACTAGATAACTTTATACACCCAAACTCGGACAAATGAGAAGAAATCACGTAACATTCTTTTTGGTCTCTACTAGGACCAAAAAGAATCTTCTATTTCTTTCCAATTATCATCTCACAGTAAGGGTGATGGTTACCAAAGAGGAGAAAGGAGGGAGGAATCTTCAACACCAGACAATAATCAAGAACCATTAGACTCACATAAGTACTACCATTCAATTAGGGAAGTTGCTGCAACAGAGCAAATTTTTGGCAATCTACATATTTGCACCGGCAATTTACAAACCGAAACACGGTTACTTTATAAATTGCATGAAATAAAATAAAATAAAAATGAAAAAAGAGAGTATGTGGCCTCGAGGCCACCTCAAAACTACAGTTAGGTCCTCAAATTTTCTGCTCAATTGAGAAGGCTTTTAACCAACTACTTGGTCCCTCTCCGTTCTAGAACATACTCGTACGATGTACATCCCAGAAGTCGTCGGCATCTTCAACTGCTATTTGCCAACCATAAGAATTTCTGCATAATAAATAAACTTCATAAAGGCTAACAGAAGAGAAACAAATATCTTTCACAACACAGTTATTACAGCGATACATGCATAACTATGCAAAGCCTGTGGTTTAGCATTACTGACAGGAAGAACATAACTTTTCAGATAACTTATCCCAACAACTACAATTCAATCTTAAGCAAGTTGGGGTCAGCTATATGAATCCTCACAGTCCATGCCGTTCCATTCGAAAAATAAGAAGGATGAGTATGATGAATGTCCAAAAGTATCAATGAAACGACAGGTTTTATGAAATGCTATAAAGAAATGTTTTTGGGAGATTTGTTGTGTATCTGAGAAGGTAACGGTCGCAAGGGCCTTTACCCGAAACTATACGTGCCGGCGTAGGAAGACGATTAGGAATGAGTCCCTTCACACCTTCACACTATGATAAGATTATGTCCCTTAATTGGGATGAATGTATTGCTAGCAAATTTATGTCGATCCACACGGCATTATGGCGAGACGGCTTAGCCGATCGGGCGCCATTGCCGCACACATGGCGGTATTACATTTCCACGTCAGTAACTAATGATCTCCCAACAAAAAGATGACAATGATTATTTGAAAGGTTTTACATATGTTACACTCTCTTTTTATGTCACAACATGTTATTTTTCAAAAAAAACGACTATTCAGATACAATTTAAGCAAACATCTCCGGCTTGCACTAAATCAATAAAAGCCTTAAGGTTAAATCCACAATAGTCCACTATTCAGCCCAAAAGAAGCAACAAAATCTGTTGGAAGCAAAGTATGAGTGCTATTAAGATTTTTGCAGGTAGTAGGATCTTGATCTGCATCCTTAATTATCAAAAGAAGTAAATTGATGTCCGTTCTTAATTATAACAAAAAAAAAAAAAGAGCTTGATCAGCAACCTTGCAAAAAGAAGAGACACTCAAAATAAGCTTGCAATATTGAAAGACTTGCAACCAGCAGCAAAATACAACCACTAAATACGACAGACAGATGTTAAATAAGCTAATTCAAATATATGTGAAAATTGGAAATAGACCCACTGGTTAATCAGTACAAGTAATTGTTTCAACTGCTGGATGCTGCTAGTTGGGGTCATACCTCACCAATTTCATTAGAAAGGGAAAAAAGAAACCTTAAAAAAAAAAAGACAAATTTTGTTCATCGCTGAAGTCTAGTTAGCTTCGCATAACTCTCGAAAACTGAGAATATTTTGGGACTGCTTATATAGACGATAGAACTACAGGCTAACAATTTAGAAAAGGAGAACCATTATATCTCAAGATCAAGATCTGCCCAACATTTGATGTCCACAGTGCTACATAACCATTTAAACCAAATATTGGGGCTAATTACACAGGCTTCCTTTGTCATGTTGCAGCTCAATGGATAAATTGACAGACAAATTTATCCATTTATGGTTAAAATATAGGGTCTTATAAAAGGGACGTTAGCGTAATGCTTAGCAGTACATCATGGGCTCCTCAAAGGACATCTCTGTAATTAACTCTTTATATTAATTTGTTGTTATTGAACCTACTGATTATGATAACAAGGCAGTGAATCCTAAAGCATAAAACCAAAAATTTGGTTCTCCCATAAAAAAGATAACTACCTATTTTGTGAGCAAAAATAATCTCAAGCTTGCACCACTTTAACATGAGAAATTTCATGTTATGCCCAACACAATTGACACAAATTGTGTGAGGGTTGTTGTCTTTGTCTTTGTTTGACAAGTAGAGTTTGTGACCTAACAATTCAAGATTGTGGGTCCATAGACAAATCCTCACACAACTTGTGTCTGTTGAGTGAGACACAAAGTAAAAAATTTCCTTTAACACCAAGAGCAAAGAAGATACAGTTGACTAACTCTTGCAATAGCTGACTTTAAATGGGATACTTAACAAAGAAAGTCATATATGATAAGATGCTAAAACACACAATCGTTGGGGCGGGCAAAAGATAGTATGAGTAGCATCTATAAATCTGCAACAGGGGAGTATCCTGCTGCCATAATTTAGTCTCACTAATTCTGCACAATAATGTTTAAAAATGCAGAGCAAACTGCTTTTTTTAGTTTTATTCATCATCGTCAATCTTCTTAACTGTTCAATTACCCATTAAAAATGAAAGATAGCAACAGTCTAAATACGACCATAGCACTCATAAACATGATATTTTCCATGTATAGCAAACTTCTTTACGCATATATGCAAATACTTCACATTGTATTAGTTGTTTTAGACTTGGTGACCTTTCTCATAGAAACAAGTGTGCCCAGATGAATGCAATCATTTTCTCTTCAAAAGAGCATCTAAAGTGATGGAAGATGCAACTGGGAGAAAGACGTGGAAGCTTTTTTTCACTAAACAAAGAGGCTCTAACACAGCCTATTGCCTTGGCGTAATCCTATGTCATTTTATTGATCCTAGAGAAAGATAGCAGACAGCTTTATAGTTCCTTGAAATTTGGAAAAACAAGACAGCAACACAAAGATGGGACAAGAAAAAAATATCTGATCATTATGTGCCATTTCCCTTCCTTCACTCTCCTTTTGCTTGCTTTGAAAAGTCTCAATATTATACTTCAATTTTCTTTAAATTACAACCACTGTTAGATGTCACTGCTAATGACTTCTTCACAAGCATGGAAGTAAAAGAAAATAAAACATAAGGTGGATTTAGAAATTAATTTATGTCAAAAGTTGGATTCCATGGTAACAGTTGCTCAAATATAAACTTTCAAATCAGCAAAGGATCTTCCAATTGGTAAGAGCATTTTAGAATGAACCATATAACAAGGTTTTAGTCATGTTCCCTGACCCAAATCGCAAAAAAAAAAAAAAAAAAAAAAAAAACCCAGCAGCAAAAAACGTGAAAGCTGTTTCCAGCAAAATCATATTTTGTGGCAATTGTTTTACTTCGTGTCCTAAAGGAAAAAAGAAAGAAACAAATATTTGATTGTTCATATCACATCCTAAAAGATTCTTCTGCCTCAAAGAGCGTCTTGGTAACTTAACAGTCAAAATCATCACTTTTAAAGAATAACACATATTTATATAGGATCAACAAAATGGTCGCCACAAATTCAATAGTGACTAACTTTATCTACCCCACAATTTTTCTTTATAACACATTGAACTTGAAAAGAGGATAAAAAGTAGATGAACGTCACCACTCTTTTTCCCTAAGAAAGTTAGATATGGAATCATGGGAAAGAAAAGGTGGGAATTCCGGAAAACTGTGAGAAGGGGAATCAAACTAGACATGAACCATCAAGGAACTTAATGATATGAGAAGAGTAGAATGATGTTTGAATCAATTTTGTATTTAGACTTGGTTATATGTTAAAATAATACTTAAAGATATGAGGAGAGTAGAATGATTAAGCAAAATTCACAATAACGTAAAACAGTTATTTAATGTTTGCTTCACTTTTGAGATTAGACGGATTAGATGAAAAAAGTAAATCAGGCAGAATGCGAGAATGAAAGTTACATACAACACTTACATCTTTAAAGTGATTATACTTTTGAGAAGAACAGGATAACGTGAAAGTAACTTACAAAATTTAACTTAACTTCACTTCTATGTCATGAAATCAGCCGATGAATCAATAGTTTATAGCACGATATTCTATAATTTAACAGCATAAGTGTTGCATATACAATGGGAAAATAAGATTGCATCAAGCTACTAACCTTGGGTGCTCTGGGAGAGTGTAGCTACAAGCTATCGATTTTGCCTCATAAAAACCGAGGCTTTCTATCTGTTGGCTTCAGTATCTGGAACGAGCACATTAAACTTTCATCAACACTCATCATTGCACCAGCATTATCAAATTCACCACAGTAGTTTGGGGCCGAAAATATCGTCACTAGCTGCCTTTCCGCAAAAAATTCATAACCATCTTCAACAACCTAGGTTGAAAATATTCTGGTCAAATCAATACTGGAAAAACATAACGGGAAGACAAAAAGAAATCGTATAAATACCTGGTGGGCACGACAAACAAGGTCCATATCATGTTGCATCAAGAATTCTGCGACCTTATCAGGACCAAAAGTATATGAAACTCCCCTATCATTCATTCCCCAACCTTTAACTTCCCGGCTAGGATCTGACCAAAGTAAATCACACAGCAAACCAGAATCTGGAACATCAGTTGGACGAGGTAAATTTCTTATCTGATCTAAGTTTGTTAGGTCTGGAGAAAGACCACCATGCATGCACAGTATTTTCTCGTCTATGAGAGCAGCAACGGGAAGACAATTGAAACATTCAGTGAAGCATTTCCATAGCTTCACATTGAATCGACGCTTACATTCATCATAGAATCCATAAATCCGATTAATAGAAGCACATTCATGATTTCCTCTCAAGAGAAAGAAGTTCTCAGGGTATTTAATTTTGTATGCAAGTAGAAGGCATATTGTTTCCAAACTTTGTTTGCCACGGTCGACGTAGTCCCCTAAAAACAAATAATTAGCCTCAGGAGGAAAACCCCCGTATTCAAAAAGCCTCAAAAGATCACCATATTGGCCATGAATGTCACCTAGAATCCAAAGCCAAAAAAACAAAGAGAGGGAAAAGGAGACAGATTTATCAGTCCAAAGTATAAAACACAGTTTTAAACCAAAAAGCCCATGGATAAGACAATGAAACTAAAATTTTGTTAATCGGGAAAAGCCACCTATCATAAAATAAACAGACTTCATGAAATAAGATACTAATAGTGATACAATATTTCAAAGGAAGCACGCTGGCAATGACAATATAAGGCACATAAATTAAGAATCATGTAAACACTATTAAAGCTTCACTATTTAAAGATAGACAAGACTAATTACAATGACAACGAAAGAATTCATTATCTCCTCGCTTTTCCACATCTAACCACTACAGCAATTTATAACCCTTTTATAGAAAGAATTATGCCAAGTGTCATACCATTAGTTCATTTTAGGGCAGCGTGTATGCAAAAAACAACCATCAGTAAAAGTGCAATATACTATATCAAAGGTAATATGATTCAAACCCACATGTAATATTATACTCCTCAGTCCTCACCCTACATATCAACATTCTCCACATTTTACATTAAGGAAAAAAATGAAACCAACTACCCGCACGTCACAAGTGCACATATGGCGGCAAGCCCGTGCACAATCAAGTTAAAAGGACTAGATAGAACATGCCAGTACTATTTGCTAACCTAGACACAAAAGACACAAGTAGATTGTACCTTAGTAGAAAATTAGAGAACCTCTGGTGTTTTTCTTTTTTCAAAAAAGTTAGCGAACCTCCAGTATTATAAGATATTAGACTAAAAACAGGTCCAGGCGATGCAGAATGGATACTGAGCTCCATATAGCCGACTCAAGTAGTATGAGATTGAGGCATATTAGTAGTTGTTATTGTTGTATAAGCTTCTTTTTATGAAGTAAGGGTGTTATTGTTATATAAACTTAGACCAAACAACTTTTCATGTTGTGCTACACGATACATGCTCTATAGATTAAGAGCAACCTCACCAAACTTCCCAAATATTTTATCAGATAAAATTTCCAAATTCATCAAATAAAAGTTAGCCATATTAGGGGGAATATAACAAATATCTCAAAAAACAAAACCACGTCTTTAAACCTACAAGCATCAAAAGTTCACAAATCAATAAACCACTCAACCAATCATGCCTCAATTCCACACAAGTTGGGGTCGGCAATATTTCTTTTTTTTTTTTTGATGAAGGTAGTGTCTGGGCCCGCTGCATGCAACTTGACTATTCCACCTGGTACCTGTTACCTCCCACCAGCATCCCACCAGCATAGGTACCGAAATAAATCTATCCACCGTGAAGGCTTAGACAAATGGGAAGAAATCATCTAGTATTTTTTGCCGCCGCTAAATATGAATCGTCTATATATACATTTGCCTACATATGGAAAGAAAAAAGAGGTGGGAAGAAAGAGTTTACCACAGATCTTGATGGGGGCTTCGAGTTCAAGAAGATTAGGCTGCTGAAGGAAGATTTCCCTTGAAGCACTACAAAGTGAACGGATCTCAGCTTCTGAAATCTGAACCTGCCTCACTGTTCTTGCATTCCTAAACTCCAATAATCTGTTTATTATATCATCAAGAACCCCTGCCTCTATTAATCCCTGCCCCTGCACCTGCTGCTCGTTATTTTGTGCCATTCCTTTGTTTCTTTCTCGACCTGGGGTTTCCACAAACACTAGAAAAACAACAAAAGGGAAAGGGAAAAACAAGAAAAGGGTGCAAAAGGGTGTTTGTATTTTCTTGTAGAATCAAGAAAAAAATGTAGATTTGATATTGATGGGGTTTCAAGAAAACACTAAAAACAAGCTAAAAAGGGAAAGGGAGAAACAAGAAAAGGGTGTAAAAGGGTGTTTGTATTTTTCTCTTAGAATCGATTATAACAAGAGAAAAAATTGTAGATTCGATATTGATGGGGTGTTTTCTCGAAATCAAGAATGAGGGAGGGATGAAGATAGAAAGGAGATTATTACTATATCTATAATCTTGCTCGTGTGGCTTTCTCCTTGATAATTGCTAAATCTAACGTTGTTTTTGGTTTGCAGCGTGTAAATGTGTCATGAATCATGTGGTGTGTGTGGGTGTACCCCTTGTTGAGGTCATTGCTCATTGGAGGACGGCGCCATTTCCTAATAAATCCCTTTGCTTTTTAGGTTTCAAAAAAAATTCGTACGACCTACCCTAAATTAAATTAAAAAAAATTAAGAATCCAACAACAACAACAAAAACCCGCGGTTGAATCCCACAATTGGGGTCTCAGACCTTAGCTCTACTCCGGAGGAGAAGAGACACTGTTTCCGATAGACACTCAGCTCAAGAAGATGAGAAGAGACAGTGGCAGTAATATCAGAGGAAACAAGAAAGAAGATAATATCAACAACGTAATAACCAGGAAGTAGAGAGAAAAGCAATAACAATAAGCAGTAACAATGGCACAGTACTACAGACACAATGGAGTAATATGGATACAATAAGAGCCACTAGCATCCTAAGACACTAACTACACTATCGGAATCCTCTTACGACCTAACCTGCAACCCTAAAGAAGTAATATGGACACAATTGAAGCCACTAGCAACCTAAGAGAGAACTCAGGCTAGCCTCCTACTTCCTAACATACAACCTTAATGCTCGCCCTCCACAACTTCCTATCAAGGGCCATGTCCTCGGAAATCTGAAGCCGCCCCAGGTCCTCCCTGGTCACTTCTCCCCAATATTTCTTTGGCCGCCCTCTAACTTTTCTCACACACGTCAAGGCCAGCCGTTCACACCTCCTAATCGGGGCATCCATGCTTCTCCGTCGCACGTGCCCGAACCATCTAAGCCTAGCTTCCCGCATCTTGTCTTCTATGGGGGCCATGCCCACCTTCACCCGAATATCTTCATTCCTAATCTTATCCATCCTAGTGTGCTCGCACATCCATCTCAACATCCTCATTTCTGCAACTTTTATCTTCTAGATATGAGAATTCTTGACTGGCCAACACTCAGCACTATACATCATGGCCGGTCTAACCACCGCTTTATCGAACTTACCTTTGAGTTTCTAGGGCACCTTCCTGTCGCACAAGACACTAGACACTAGCCTCTATTTCATCCACCCCACCCCTATACGGTGCGAACATCTTCATCAATCTCCCCATCCTCCTATGTCACGACCCAATTTCACTCCAGGTCGTAATGACGCCCAATACCATTGTCAGGCAAACCAACGCGGAAATATTAATAAGTTCTAGTTTTACTTTTTCCAAAACAGTTAACAAAAATTTCGTATTTGAATTCAAAACATGAAATAATTAGCATCGAATCGAAATAGTTATACAATCCCAAAAGAATAGTCTACTAATGTGTGTGCCAAGACCTGGTGTCACAAGTATATGGGCATCTAGTAGAATAATCTATCCTACCGTCCGAACTAGAATAGACAGCAAAAGAAAAATACAGAAAGGCTCCATCACGCTGCTGGTCGGCATAGGAAAGGAGCAGCTCGCCGTGGAATCTCGGACTACGATCAAACGTGCGCACCAGAATGATAAGCAGATGCACCTGCCTCGGATCCTGTACAATTAAGTACAGAAGCGTAGTATGAGTACATAAACAATATGTACCCAGTAAGTATCCTGTCTAATCTCAAAGAAGTAGAGACGAGAGGCCGACTGGACACTTACTAGGGTCAATTAATATAAGAAATATTTTGCTACGCATAAATGTCACAATATATATGTATAGCAATTTATAGCATGAGGTGATAAGTCATTCCCTAGATAACTTCATAGTTAGCCATTTAAATTTCAAAGGCATTTAGCAAGACAAGTCATGAATATGAATCCACATAGATAACATGCGCACACTATGCCGAGGTCGTACGGCCCGGTCCAACATAAAAAGAAATGTGCACTACCAGAGGGTCGAATGGCGCGAACCATAGATGCATCTATTTCTACCGAGGCGATCGGCCCAATCCACAAATAGAAATCATCATCAAGAGGGCACATAAGGCACAATCATGATCTCATTAACATGAAAGAATATAGATAATTACAACCATAGCATGATACGGGTCCTAAACTACCCGGACTATTAACATAATAGTAGCTACGCACGGACGCTCGTCACCTCGTGCGTACGTAGCCCTCAAAATTAGCAACACATAAATAATTAACTCACATATGGGGACAATTCCCTCTTACAAGGTTTGAAAGGAGACTCACCTCGCTCCAAAACGTGCTTCCAATACCAAGAACATGCTCAAACCCTCAATTTGGATCCGAACGATCCAAAACTAATTAAACGAGGTAGGAACTAGTCAATACAAGCTCAAGAGTTCACATTTTAATTACTAAAGTAATTTCCCGGCCTTAAACACAAGTTTCCTAAAATCCGACCCGGGCCCACGTGTCCGGATTCCGAAATTTTTCGAAGAAAGTTGTTCTCTATAACCTAAGGATCAATAATCTATGATTTATACTTCATTCCTTATCAAATTCGTGGTAAAATCTAAATTTTATCAAAACCCTAGGTTTTGCTCTAATCCCATGATTTTTCTTAATCTTTGTGTGTTAATCTACCCAAGACTCAAGTATTAAACTTAGAAATGAATAGGATGAACTTACCTCAAGATGCTAGGTGAAGGTCCTCTCCCAAGAGCTCCAAGAGCTCCAAAATCTCCCAATGAATGAGTGACACAACAAACCTAGTTTGATCCCAACAAGTGGGTTTTTGGAGGGTAGTCTGTACGCACACCTTACCCCTACCTAATGCAGGTAGAGAGGTTGTTTCCAATAGACCCTCGGCTCAGGAAGGGCAAGAAGAAGAAGAGGAAAGCAAGGGAGGAAGAAAGATGGAGGATAAAAGAAAAAGGGAGAGATAAAGGATAAGTGGTACCAAATAATAGCAACATGGAATACAATACCTGAGGCGAACAAAACCACATAACATAATAAAAATCTAAAAATATGAAGGGACATGCATAGTACTAAGACTATCGGTGAACAACTATAAACTACCTACTAACCCTCTACCTTAATCCTCGACCTCCACACTCTCATATCAAGGGTCATGTCCTCAGTGAGCTGAAGCAGCGTCATGTCCTGCCTAATCACCTCTCCCCAATACTTCTTAGGCATACCTCGACCTTTTCTCAAACTCTCCATGGCCAACCTCTCACACCTCCTAACTGGAGCATCAATGCTTCTTCTCTTAACATGTCCGAACCATCGCAGCCTCGACTCCCGCATCTTGTCCTCCACGGAGGCTACTCCCACTCTGTCCCGGATATCTTCATTCCTAATCCTATCGCTCCTGGTACACCCACACATCCATCTCAACATCCTCATCTCTGCTACTCTCATCTTCTGCACGTGGGAGTTCTTGACTAGCCAACACTCAGCCCCATACAGCATAGCCGGTCGAACCACCACTCTATAAAACTTACCCTTAAGTCTTAGCGGCACATTCCTATCACACAAAACACCGAAAGCGAGCCTCCACTTCATCCATCTCGCTCCAATGCGATGCGTGACATCCTCGTCAATCTCCCCGTTACCCTGGATAATAGACCCGAGATACTTAAAACTCGCTCTCTTGGGGATAACTTGAGCATCAAGCTTAACCTCTACGTCTGCATCATGGGTCCCGTTACTGAACTTGCACTCCAGGTATTCTGTCTTGGTTCTACTCAGTTTGAAACCTTTAGACTCCAATGTCTGTCTCCAAACCTCCAACCTCGCGTTAACTCCGCTACGTGTCTCGTCAATCAACACTATATCATCGGCAAATAGCATGCACCAAGGTACCTCCCCTTGGATGTGACGCGACAATACATCCATCGCCAAGGCAAATAAAAATGGGCTAAGAGCCGATCCCAGGTGCAACCCCATCACCACAGGGAAATGCTCCGAGTCACCACCCCCAGTCCTCACCCGAGTCTTAGCATCATCATACATATCCTTAATCACACTAATGTATGCTACCGGAACACCGCTAACCTCCAAACACCTCCACAGGACCTCCCTCGGAACTTTATCGTATGCTTTCTCAAGGTCAATAAACACCATATGCAAATCCTTCTTCCTCTCCCTGTACTGTTCCACTAATCTCCTTACCAGATGAATCGCTTCCGTAGTCGAACGCCCCGGCATGAACGCACCTCCTCACCCTGGCCTCCACCACCCTCTCCCAAACCTTCATAGTGTGACTCAACAACTTGATACCCCTATAATTATTGCAATTTTGGATATCACCCTTGTTCTTGTAAAGGGGAACCATCGTACTCCACCTCCATTCTTCGGGCATCTTCGTTGTCTTAAAAGTAACATTAAACAGCCCAGTGAACCACTCCAAACCTACCCGCCCCGCGCTCTTCCAAAATTCCACCGGGATTTCGTCTGGCCCCGTCGCTCTGCCCCTGCACATCTTACGCATCGCCCCTTCCACCTCCTCTACCGTAATCCGCCTACAGTACCTAAAATCTCGCCGACTCTCGGACTGCTCCAACTCACCCAGCACAATGCGTCTATTGCCCTCCTCATTCAACAGTTTATGGAAGTATGTCTGCCATCTTCTCCTAATAAGTGCCTCGTCCAACAACACTTTTCCATTCTCGTCCTTGATGCACTTGACTTGGTCTAAATCGCGGGCTTTCCTCTCCCTCACCTTGGCCAATTGGTACAACCTCTTGTCCACGCCTTTGCCCTCGAGCTCCTCGTACAAACGAGCAAACGCCGCGTTCTTAGCCGTCGTAACGGCTAACTTCGCCTCTTTCTTTGCCTTTCTGTAACACTCCCGATAAGTCCTTTTTTCCTCCTCATTTGTACTCTCCACTAGCTTCAAATAAGCAGCTTTCTTAGCTTCCACTTTACCTTGAACCTCTCCATTCCACCACCAGTCCCCTTTATGACACCCAGGAGAGCCCTTCGTGACCCCTAAGACCTCTCTAGCAGCTACCCTAATGCAATCCGCAGTCGTGAACCACATACTAGACGCGTCCCCCTACTCATCCAGGCCCTCATAGCCAACAAAATGGCCTAGAGCCCGTAATAAATGAAGATCACTGCTTCAGTGATTTCCGCATCTGCGGTCCTGGGCCGCACCTGCGCCCACCGCATCTGCGGAAAGGCGTCCGCTTCTGCTGAATCTCAATTGGGCCGCTGGGCCGCATCTGCGAGATACAAGCCGCTTTTGCGGCTCCGCTTCTGCAAAAAAACAGCCGCTTCTGCGGCTTTGGGCCTGGCCTGGCTTGGCCGCATCTGCGAGAGGAAGGCCGCTTCTGCGGTCTCGCACCTACGACTGACCAACCGCAGGTGCGGTTATGACAGATAGCTGGGAGCTTCAGCTCCTTCCCAAAATTTCCAACTTCACTCGAGCCTCGCCCGATTGACGCTCGGGGCCCCCGGGCCCCGCCCAAACATACCAACAAGTTTGAAATCATAAAACGGACTCGCTCGAACCCTCGGAACGGCCGAAACAACGCTAAATCTAAGGATCACCCCCTAAAATCAATTGAATCAAACTTATGAACTTAAAGTTCTTCAATTCACTTCTAACGCGCCGAAACGTACTTAAACTACTCGGATTGACACCAAATTTTGCGGGCAGGTCTTAAATGTTATATTGGACCTGTACCGGGCTCCGGAAGCAACATACGGGCCCGATACTAACATGATCAAGCATTATTCCATTTCATTAAATCCCTAGAATTTCCAGTTTAACAATTTCTAACAAAATTTCATTACTCAGGCTAGGGACCTCGAAATTCGATTTCGGGCGTACACCCAGGTCCCATATTTTCCTACGGACCCTCCGGACCGTCGTAACACGAGTCCGGGTCCGTTTACTAAAAATGTTGACCAAAATCAAACTTAGCCTTTTAAGAAAATCTTAAGGAATCAAGTGTGCTTATTTCAACCCAAACTCCTCCAAATCCCGAACCAACCATCCCCGCAGTTCGTAAATTTGTTAAAGCAAGCGCGAGAAGTCTTATTTAGGGGAACGGGGTTCTAAAAAGCGAAACAACCAGTCAGGTCGTTACATCCTCCACCTCCTAAACAAACGTTCGTCCTCGAACGGGTTTAGATTCATACCTGAAGTGCCGAATAAGTGTGGATATCTACTCCGCATGTCCTCCTCAGACTCCAAGGTCTCCTCCTCGATTGGTTGGCCCCTCCACTGGACCTTTACTACAGAAACCCTCTTGGATCTCAATTGGCGCTCCTGCCTATCAATAATGGCAACTGGCTCCTCCTCGTAGCTCAATCTCTGGTCTAGCTGAATAGTACTGAAATCTAACACATGGGACCAGTCGGCGTGATACCTCCGAAGCATAGACACATGAAATATCGGATGGACTCCCGATAATCTGGTAGGTAAAGCAAGCTCATATGCCACCTCCCCAACTCGCTTCAACACCTCAAATGGGCCAATAAACCTTGGGCTCAACTTGCCCTTCTTCCCGAATCTCATGACACCCTTCATCGGCGAGACTTTCAAAAGAACCTTCTCGCCGACCATGAATGATAGATCACGCGCCTTTTGATCCGTGTAACTCTTCTATCTGGACTGTGCTGTGCGAAGTCTTTCTTGAATTAGCTTCATCTTCTCCAAGGCATCTTTCACCAGATCTGTACCATACAACTTAGCTTCTCCGGGCTCAAACCACCCGATAGGAGAATGACATCGCCGACCGTATAAATCCTCAAATGGGGCCATCTCAATGCTGGACTGATAACTATTATTGTAAGCAAATTCGGCCAAAGGCAGGAACTGATGCCACTGTCCTCCAAAGTCAATCACGCATGCCCTAAGCATGTCCTCTAGAATCTGAACTGTCCGCTCCGACTGCCCGTCGGTCTGAGGGTGAAATGCTGTACTGAGCTCCACGCAGGTCCCCAACTCACTCTGAACGGCTCTCCAGAAATGGGAAGTTAACTGAGGGCCTCTATCTTTTATGATGGAAACAGGCACACCGTGCAACCGGACTATCTCCCGAATGTAAATCTGAGCCAACCTCTCTGAAGTGTAAGTAGTCATAATCGAATAAAGTGTGCCGACTTGGTCAACCTGTCCACAATGACCCACACTGCATCAAACTTCCGCAAGGTCCGGGGCAACCCCACTACAAAGTCCATAGTGATGCGCTCCTACTTCCACTCAGGAATGGGCATCTGCTGAAGTAGGCCACCTGGCCTCTGGTGCTCATACTTAACCTATTGGCAATTCAAACACTTAGCCACATACTCAACTATGTCCTTCTTCATCCGTCGCCACCAATAATGCTGCCTTAGGTCACGATACATCTTCGTAGCACCTGAGTGAATAGAATACCGCGAACTATGTGCTTTCGCTAGAATCCTTTCCCTCAAGCCATCAACATTAGGCACACATAGGTGACCCTGGAGTCGCAGGACGCCATCCTCGCCAATAGAAACCTCCTTGGCTCTACCTTGTAGCACCGTCTCTCTGAGAAATGCCAAATGCGGATCATCAAACTGCTGGGCCTTGATCTCCCCTAATAATGAAGACTGGGCAACAACACATGCAAGGGCTCGGCTGGGCTCTGAAATATCCAACCTCACAAGCCTGTTAGCCAAGGACTGAATGTCCAAGGCTAGTGGCCTCTCCTCTGCTGGAATGAATGCCAAGCTACCCATACTCTCTGCTTTCCTGCTTAAGGCATCCGCGACCACATTTGCCTTGCCCGGATGATAAAGAATGGTGATGTCATAAACCTTCAATAACTCAAGCCATCTACGCTGCCTCAAATTGAGATCCCTCTGCTTGAACAGATGCTGTAAGCTGCAATGATCAGTGTAAACCTCACACGACACCCCATACAGATAATGCCTCCATATCTTAAGAGCATGAACAATTGGCGCCAACTCTAGATTGTGCACAGGATAATTCTTCTCATGAATCTTCAACTGACGGGAGGCATATGCAATAACTCGCCCCTCCTGCATCAATGGACAACCCAAGCCAACGCGTGAAGCGTCGCAATATACCGTATACATCCCTGAACCGGAAGGCAACACAAGGACTGGTGCTGTAGTTAAAGTTGTCTTGAGCTTCTGAGGGCTCGCCTCACAATCATCGGACCAACGGAAAGGAGCACCCTTCTGAGTCAATCTGGTCAGAGGTGATGCAATAAATGAAAAGCCTTGCACGAATCGCCGGTAGTAACCTGCTAACCCCAGGAAACTCCTGATCTCGATCACTGAAGTAGGACGTGGCCAACTCTAAACTGCCTCAATCTTCTTGGGATCCACCTTAATACCCTCTCCAGACACAATATGCCCCAAGAATGCCATTGACTCCAGCCAAAACTCACACTTGAAGAACTTAGCATATAGCTTCTTCTCTCGCAAGGTCTGAAGCACTACTCTCAAATATTGCTCGTGCTCCCCCAGGCTACGTGAGTATATCAGGATGTCGTCAATGAAGACGGTAATAAAGGAATCGATATAAGGTCTGAACACCCTGTTCATCAAGTCCATAAACGCCGCTGGGGCATTGGTCAAGCCAAAGGACATCACCAGAAACTCGTAATGACCATATCTAGTACGGAAAGCAGTCTTCGGAACATCTGAGTCCCGAATCCTCAACTGATGGTACCCTAATCTCAAGTCAATCTTAGAGAACACCCTAGCACCCTGCAACTGGTCGAACAAATCATCAATGCGTGGCAACGGGTACTTATTCTTGATGGTAGCCTTGTTCAACTGGCGGTAGTCAATGCACATCCGCATGGTGCCATCCTTCTTCTTCACAAACAACACTGGTGCACCCCAAGGTGACACACTAGGTCTAATAAACCCCTTTGCCAACAACTCCTCAAGCTGCTCCTTCAACTCTTTCAATTCTTTCGGAGCCATACGGTACAGTGGAATAGATATAGGCTGGGTACCTGGGGCCAAATCAATACAGAAATCAGTATCGCGGTCCGGTGGCATGCTAGGAAGATCAGAAGGAAACACATCGGCGAACTCCTGAACTACTGGAACTGAATCAATCGTCAAAGACTCTGCGGTGGTGTCCCGAAAATAAGCCAGATAATCCAAACACCCCTTCTCGACCATATGTCGAGCCTTCAGGAAAGAGATTTAAACCTGGGGTTGTGTTCTAGACTGGGCTTACCCGAGCGGACAACTCGAGCCGGGGTGGGGGCAACGTACCGGGAGTATTAAAGTCTGTCCGGCCTTGTTGCTGACCCAAGCCCCGTCTAATTGGTATGACTTCTAACATAAAGTGGGCCACGCGTACGGGTGCACCAAATTTTAGAAGACTCAGAAGGGTGGCGTAAGAAGGCATTTAATAAAATTCAAGCAATATTGAAATAGCAAATAAACAGCAATTAGCACATTGGGTTCATAAAATACAGTAATATTAACAATAAATAAAGCCAAGCAAAATCATATTAACAAGCTCGAATTCTTGAACCCTGAACCAGAGATTCTGGGTTCGATCCCCAGCAGAGTCGCCAGAACTGTCACACCTCCTTTTTCTACCCCCGAAAGGGATATAAGGGAGTTTATTCCAATTTAAGTGACAATCAAAATGTGATTATTTATATTAAAATCAGAGCTGCTACTTGGGATAATTTATGGTGTCCCAAGTCACCGGTTTAAAATCCCGAATCGAGGAGATTTGACTCTGTTATACAGTATGCGAAACATAGAAATCCGGGTAAGGAATTCTGTTATTCCAGGAGAAGGTGTTAGGCATTCTCGAGTTCCGTGGTTCTAGCACGGTCACTTTGATCATACTTGGCCTAATCAAATTGTTTAATTACTTATTTTAAAACCTATGTGCATTTGCATTTTTAATTAAAAAATTATCTTAAAACAGGTCACGCGTACGTGTACCTGTTGGTTTGGCGCGTCAGAAATCATATCACGCGAACGTGTCCACAATTAATAACGCTTTGTTATTATTAAGAAAGTTTAGTCGAAGTTGCGCGAACGCATACTCCGATTTTGTTTTTAAAATCGCAATTATGTCATGCGAACGTGTACACATTCACGATGATATATTAAGTCGCGCCTAAAAGGCTTTTCTACGAATTTTCATTTTTAAATATCTAAGTTATAATATTTGTGAGGGCCATGAGTGATCTAATTATGGATGGCACACCTCAATCCATTTTTTTAGAAAGAACTACACTTAATTAAAATGGTCTAATGATATTCTTATCTAGAATTGATGTAAATTTAATAGGCAGCTATAGTTGTAAAGGGTTTGAAATACATGTGCTAGGCCCTTAATTTTTTCAAAAGCGAATATGGGTTTAAGCTTAACCCAAAAGAAATTGTTTAAAAGGGAAATTTGGCTCAAAGGCGAACCCAAAAAACATAACCAGGCAGACAGTCGCCCATTTCCAAGTTGGGCCATGGATCCGGGCCCAACTCTGCATTATTCAGAATAAACTATTTTTGGGAAAAGATATGTTAATGAGGGTTGGGCTCAAGATTGGGCCCAAAAGAGAGAAACATGAATAACTGGAAGCCAACGAGCCTGGCCACGGTCCAGACAGCCTCATTTGGGTCGGATCCAACCCCAAACTTTGGCAGGGATGCATCAAATGTTAAGGCCCTACTGAGGCCCACTGACTACAATGCACATACAGCAACAACATAATATGCAGATTATGAAAATTACAACACTAAACAAAACTATACTATAATCCTTAAAATTATTACATTGCTATTAATGCTAACAACATAAACTTGAACTCTGAAACTGCTCATTAATTATACTACTACATATATGATTGTTCTATCAAAGTTAAAATTCTGAAAATACACACATGCTAAGTGCTGTGTTTCAAACATACACGAGCCAGCATCCTTTATTACAAGCAAGCTATTAGAACCCTATACTAATTCAAAGTTCTACATATTTCATAACAACAAACTATCGGACCTTCACATATAACATTTCCTACTAAACAAATAGCCATCAAACATATCCTAGAACAAACTACATGAATACTGCAGAAAAACTAATAAAGGAACTGAATGAACTTGGGAGAAAACATGGGAATAAACTTAAAAGGGGAGCATTTCATTAGATCTTCAATTTTCAGCTACATATTTCAAATAGAACGACAGGCTTGCACTTCAAAGATCATTTAGAGTCCAAGAAGTACCTGGATATTAAAACAAAGCAAAAGTGAATTAGAATTTCAGCAAGAATAGAAGTATGAGTAGATCAGCAGCTCAACAACAATACTCAGCTTCTTTACACCATCCTTAAACCCAAAAAACCAGAAGTCCCTCGAAAACTTTCAAGTTTTTACTAACAGAGAAAACCAAGGAACAATTCCAACCACTTTTCAACCAAAAATGCAGAAACTTTTGGAGTATTTTTAGGGTCTGAAATCCTCCCTTTTCTTTGTGAAGGAAAGGGTCTATATATAGCCCTTAAGAGTGCCATGTGCTGAAGAGAATAATGGAATTATTCCTTCAGCCACAAGGCATATTTCTTAACCAACTCGGACATCTGGCTGTCCCTCATTGACTTATGCATTTTGTGCAAACCAAATGAGGCCAGCTGCCCCTATTTTAGAGCCTTCTAAACATAGAAATTATTTGAAAGTCCTTGTTTTTATTTCCCAACTTAACCCCTAAGTTTTCAATTGTTCAACTAAGACCCCAGGAGTTTCTAACCATTTATAAACTAAGGCAAATAATACAAAGCATATAGATGTGAGTGAAACCAATCAAACAATAAACAAACACTGAAAGGGTGAATATCCAGACCCTTAACACAAATCAGAAGGATTCAGTTTCATGATGAACTCCCAAAATCTAATTTTAACGGCTAACGACAAACTTGACTACAATTAAAAGAGGAATGGACATTGAGCATTTAAAACACTGAATCACAAAAAACCTGAAATCTAAATCATGCAATTAAAACAAAAGAAAACAAGAAGAACGGAAAATTATGGTAAATCCTGACCTAGACATCCCAGAATCTAAATTAATCAAATGAACAAAACCCAATCTACTGATAACCAAGACAAAGAGACAAGCAAATGGTTAAAATGAAAAGAAAAATCAGGAAGCAAACAAACAAAACAAAAACCAAAGAAGAAGAGGTGAGATACTAGCTAACCGGAAAAGGCTTGGTGACTGAATCGAACCAACGACCAAGAAGGGCGAAGAAATAGTGGCTGGCCAAGCAGTTGTGGCTCTCAAAATCGAACCAAAGCTCGTATTCATCAAGGGTTCTCAACGAGAACGCTTGGTTAACACGAGTCTTGAGTTGAATTGAACTATGGAATGCAAAGAGCCGGACTTAAAAGAACTAGGTTTTTTTCCAATTTTCAGATCCGAAATTCGGGGAATTCGAGGGTGCTTTTTGGGTAATTGATGATGGATTTGGGAAGAGGAGGGGACAGGGGTTGCCTAGTATCAATTTGGGGAGGTTTGTAGGGATTAGGGTTTTGGGATTCCGATCTTAGATCTAAGATTCGAAACTTTTGGCAAGGATTTGAGGGAGATGGGTTGGAGATTTGGAAAGGGGAGGGCAAGGAGATCATAGGGTGTTAATTTGGTGGGCTTTGGGGTGTCGCCGCCACAGTGAGGCGATTTCCAGCGGCGGAATACGGCGGAGACAGCGTAGGAACTAGGGCGGCTAGGGTTTGGTCCAACGAAAGGGGGGAGAGACTGAGAGAGGGTTGAATGGGGGGGGGGGTCGGTCTCGTTAGGACAGTTAAATATTAAATAGGTAGTTCCCATCCGTTCGATTAAACGAAGTCAACGGATGGGATTTAATGACCCTGGAAACAGTGTCGTTTGGTGTAGGGTGGGGCTGGCTGGACCGGGTATTTGGTTTGGGCCTGGATAGGGGCGGGTGTGTTTGGGGCGGATTTGGGGCACAATTTTGGGCTTCAGCATTAATTGGCTCAGTGAAATTAAAGATCAAGCTTTCTTTTTCTTTTTCCTTTTCTAAACCTTTTCTTTTATTTTTATTTTCTTTTTCCTTGATTAATAAAAATCGTAAATTAAACCCTAAATTAATCTAAGTTGTAAAATCACAGTAATTATTAAATCATAAGAGTAATAAAAATTAAACGATCCTAAATTAAAAGAGAAAAATTAAAAATCCCAAGTTAAAAGCTAAGAATGCAAAAATGAGCCATTTTTTTGTGATTTTCATTTTTAGATAAAACAACTAATTTACTAGTTACTCCTAAAAATATGAAAACAAAATCTCAATGCAATGCATGGTATTTTTGTATTTTTTTCATGATTTTAATAAAAGTAAACATGCACAGAAATGCAAATAATCAGCACAAATTCCTACAAAAATCCTATAAAATTGCAAACAATTGGAAAAATTTATTTAATTTGTAGGAGTATTTCACATAGGGCAAAAATCACGTGCTCACACAGCAGATCTGGCCCGAGCAAGTCACAACCGCCACGTCCTCCCAGAGCTTGTTTTGAGTGTGGCGACACTCGTCATATGGTAAGGGATTGCCGCAGACTTAGGTAGGGTGCACCTCCACAGACTTCTTAGCCACATCGTGCTCTACCAATTCCTCAGGCTATGATTATAGCACTAGATGCCATCCCACTTGCCCAGCCAACCCGAGGTGGAGGTCGGGGTGGTAGAGGTCACCCTAGAAGGGGAGGCTAGGCCATATACTATGTCTCCTACTCGTACAGAGGTTGTTGCTTCCGATTCAGTCATTACAGGTATTGTTCTGGTCTGTCATAAAGATGCATCAGTTCTATTCGATACAGGCTCTACTTATTCCTATGTGTCCTATCACTTTGCATCGCATATGGGCGTATCTCGGGATTCTTTGAGTTCCCCTGTTTATGTGTCTGCTCCGGTGGAAGATTCTTTTATTGTGGATCGCGTTTATCGGTCGTGTTTGATTGCTCTTAGTGGTTTTGAGACTAGAGCTGATTTATTATTGCTCAGCATGGTAGATTTTAATGTTATCTTGTGCATGGGCTAGTTGTCGCCCCATTATGCTATTCTTGATTGTCACGCCAAGACTGTGACGCTGGCTATTCCAGTTGTACCGTGATTAGAGTGGAGGGGTACCTTAGATTACACTCTCAGTAGAGTTATTTCATTTCTTAAAGCTCAGCGAATGGTTGAGAAGGGGTGTGACGCATATCTAGCTTATTTGAGAGATGTAAGTATTGATACCCCTAAAGTTGATTCGCTCCCAGTAGTGAGGGACTTCCCTGGTGTGTTTCCAGCTGATCTTCCGTGCATGCCGCCCAATAGAGATATTGACTTTCGCATTGATTTGTTGCCAGGCACTCAGCCCATCTCTATTCCTCCTTATCGTATGGCCTCTCCTGAGTTGAAGGAGTTGAAGGAACAGTTGCAGGAATTGCTTGATAAGGGCTTTATTCGGCCCAGTGTGTCACCTTGGGGTGCTCTTGTCTTGTTTGTAAAGAAAAAGGATGGTTCTATGCATATGTGCATTGATTATCGCCAGTTGAACAAAGTTACAGTGAAGAACCGGTATCCTTGGCCTCATATTGATGACCTATTTGATCAGTTAAAGGGCGCTCGAGTGTTTTCCAAGATTGATTTGCGTTCAGGTTATCATCAGTTGAAGATTCAGGAGCCAAATATCCCGAAGACTGCTTTTAGGACTTGGTATGGCCATTACGAGTTCCTTGTTATGTCATTTGGGCTGACCAACGCCCCAGTAGCATTTATGCATTTGATGCACAATGTATTCTGGCCTTATCATGACTCGTTCGTCATTGTCTCTATTGATGACATTTTGGAGTACTCCCGGAGTCGGGAATATCATGAGCAGCACCTGAGGACAGTGCTTAAGACCTTGAGAGAAAAGAAATTATATGCAAAGTTCTTAAAATGTGAGTTCTGGTTGGATTCCGTGGCATTTTTGGGTCACGTATTGTTGAGTGAAGGGATCAAGGTGGATCCGAAGAAGATGGAAGCAGTGCAGAGTTGGCCCAAGACGGTCCTCGGCTACAGAGATCAGGGTTTTCTTGGTTTGGCGGGCTATTACCGTCGATTTGTTGAGGGATTCTCATCAGTTGCAACACCCATGACCAGGCTGACCCATAAGGGTGCTCGTTCAAGTGGACGGAAGAGTGTGAGGAGAGCTTTCAGAAGCTCAAGACAGCTTTGACTACAGCCCTTGTATTAATATTGCCTAGAGGTTCCGGGTCTTATACAGTCTATTGTGATACGTCACAAGTTGGCCTCAGTGTGTTGTTGATGTAGGACCGTAGGGTGATTGCCTACGCGTCCAGACAGTTGAAGGTGCATGAAAAGAACTATCCTGTCCACGACCTCGAGTTAGCTGCTATTGTTCATGCCTTAAAGATTTGGAGGCACTATTTGTACGGTGTCCCTTGTGAGATCTACACAGATCACTGGAGTTTGCAGCATATATTCAAGCAGAAGGACCTTAATTTGTGTCAGAGGAGGTGGTTAGAGCTACTTAAGGACTATTATATCACTATTTTGTACCACCCGGGAAGGGCCAATATGGTGGCCGATGCCTTGCCGAGCAGAGAGTTTGGGGAGTTTAGCATATCTACCAGCAGCAGAGAGGCCCATGTCGATGGATTTTCAGGCCTTAGCCAGCCGATTTGTGAGATTGGATATTTCTGAGTCGAGTCAAGTATTGGCTTGGATGGTCTCTCGGTCTTCTCTTTATGATCGTATCAGGGAGCGTCAGTATGATGACCCCCATCTGCTTGTCCTTAAGGACACGGTTCAGCAGGATGATGCTAAGGAGTTCACTATTGGGGATGATGGTACATTGAGGATGCAGGGCAGGCTATGCGTGCCTAATGTGGATTGTTTGCGTGAGTTGATCCTTCAGGAGGCTCATAGCTCGCGATACTCTATTCATCCGGGTGCCACAAAGATTTATCAGGACTTGAGGCAACATTATGGTGGCGTAGGATGAAGAAGGACATAGTGGAGTATGTTGCTCGGTGTCTAAATTGCCAGCAGGTGAAGTATGAGCATCAACGACCGGGTGGATTGCATCAGAAGTTGGAGATTCTGGAGTGGAAATGGGATCAAATCATTATGGATTTCGTTGTTGGACTCCCACGGACTCAGCAGAAGTTTGATGCAGTTTTGGGTAATTGTAGATAGGCTGACCAAGTCAGCTCATATCCTTCCTGTGATGACTACCTATTCTTCCGAGCAGCTGGCTCGAGTTTATATCCGCGAGATTGTCGCACTTCATGGCGTGCCAGTATATATCATCTCTGACCGGGGAACGTAGTTTACATCACTGTTCTGAAGAGCCATACAACAGGAGTTGGGTACTCGGGTGGAGTTGAGCACGGCATTTCGCCCTCAGACGGATGGATAGTTCGAGTGCACTATCCATATTCTTGAGGATTTGCTCCGTGTGTGTGTGATGGAGTTTAGAGGTTCTTGGGATCAGTTCTTTCCACTTGCGGAGTTTGCCTACAACAACAGTTATCAGTCCAACATTCCGATGGCACTGTATGAGGCTCTGTCTGGTAGGCGATGTCAGTCCCCAGTGGGTTAGTTCTAGCCGGGCGGGGCTAGATTATTAGGCACCGACTTGGTTTAGGACGCTTTGGAGAAGGTTAAGGTGATTCAGGATAGACTTCACATAGCCCAGTCCAGGAAGAAGAGTTATGCAGACCGGAAGGTTCGCGATGTTTCATTTATGGTTGGAGAGCGGGTCTTGCTTCAGGTTTTGCCTATGAAGGGCGTTATGAGATACATAAAAAAGGGCAAGTTGAGCCCAAGGTTTATTGGTCCCTCTGAGGTGTTTCGGTGTGTTGGGGAGGTTGTTTATGAGCTTGCCTTACCTCCCAGCTTGGCAAGGGTTCATCCGGTATTTCATGTTTCGATGCTCCGGAGGTATCACGGTGATCCGTCTCATGGGTTGGATTTCAGCTCGGTCCAGTTGGACAAGGATCTATCTTATGTTGAGGAGCCAGTGGCTATACTGGACAGGCAGGTTCGCAAGTTGAGGTCAAAGAACATTGCATTAGTGAAGGTTTAGTAGAGGGGTCAACCGAGCGAGGAGGCGACTTGAGAGACCGAGTAGGATATGCGCAGCCGTTATCCTCATCTTTTCACCACTTCAGGTATGTCTCTATGCTCGTTCGAGGATGAACAAATGTTTTAAGAGGGGGAGGATGTAACGACCTGGCCGGTCGTTTTAAGAGGGGGAGGATGTGACTTGCCAGGATGATTTGTTTGGAGTTTCAGAGTGTTTTGGGACACTCAGTCCCTAAATGAGAGCTTAAATTTTAGAACTTGGACCGTGGTCGGAACTATGTAAAGACGGCTCCGGAATGGAGTTCCGCCGATTCCGTTAGATTCATTTGGTGATTTTTGGCATAGGGGCGTGTTCGGATTGTGCTTTGGAGGTCCGTAGCTTATTTAGGCTTGAAATGGCGAAAGTTGAATTTTTTGGAGTTTTGGGCCGGTAGTGGAATTTTTATATCGGGGTTGGAATCTGATTCCGGAAGTTGCAGTAGGTCCTTCGTGTAGGTTATAACTTGTGTGAAAAATTTGGGGTCAATCGGACGTGGTTTGATAAGTTTCGGCGTCGGTTGTGGAAATTTGAAGTTTCAAGTTCATTAAGTTTGGATTGGAGGGTGATTTGTGTTTTTAGCATTGTTTGAGGTGATTTGAGGGCTCGACTAAGTTCGTATGGTGTTTTAGGATTGGTTGGTATGTTTAGTTGAGGTCTCGGGGGCCTCGGGTGAGTTTCAGGTGTTTAATGGATCAAATATTGAAGTTGAGTTGTTGCTGAAGGGATTAGTCATCTGGTGTTTTCGCACCTACGATGGAAGGTCCACAGGTGCAGCCTTGTAGAAGCGAGGATGAGATCGCTGATGCGGCCCTGGTCTGGGTAGCCAGTGGTCACAGGTGCGGTGAAGGCACCGCAGAAACGGATTCGCACCTACGGATATAGAATCGCAGAAGCGGTGGCAGGTCGCAGAAGTGGACATCTTAGCCGCAGATGCGGACGAAGGAGCGCAGGTGCAGACTCTGGAGTTTAATGAAAACTCGCAGATGCGGAGTCCCTGTCGCAGAAGCGGGACCGCAGATGCGGTCGTGGGCACGCAGAAGCGGAAATCGCTGGGTAGAAAAGGGTATTTTCGAGACATTTCGAAGGAGAGCTATTGGGTAACTATTCCTAAATTGATTTTGATCATATTACATTAATCTATTGTTGTATTCTTCATCTTATTAGGGGATTTGAGTGAGGAAGTTGGGAAAATGGGAGAAAACTTCCCCAACCAAGAATCTGAGTTTTGAGTGGGATTAGGCGTTGGTTTTGGATGATTTTTGTACAAGTGAACTCGTGAGTGAATGGGTGTTCATAATTTGTGACTTTTACCCGATTCAAAGACGTGGGCCTGGGGAGGATTTTTTGGGCGTTTTTCTATTTTCTTGTTGTAGCTTTGATTTCATTAGCTAGATTAGTTGTTTGTAACTATATTTACATTATGTAATTGATTTGGTTAGATTTGGGCCATCCGGAGCCGGATATTCGTGGAAAGAGCATTATTTCGGATTGATTTGAGCTTGGTTCAAGGTAAGTGGCTTACCTAACCTTGTGTAGGGGAACTCCCCTTAGGATTTGGTACTGTTTGATATATGAGCGCCGTGTACGTGAGGTGACGAGTGCGTACACGAGCTATTTGTTGAAAAACCTCGTTTTTCATTAAGCAAATATCTGTTTTCCTTTAATTGAGCAACACTAGTATATGTAACTATCATGTTTAGTTTAGGAAAGCATGCCTACGTGCCTTAATAGACTTAACTGCCTATCTGAACTCCGTGCAGCATGTTTTAGTGAGATTTCCTATTCTTCCTTAATTCGAACTTAGCCTAAATTGTGTGGTTTTTCTTGCTATAACTATTATCTATGTTTGGTTGATCTGCTTATTTACTTTGGGACTATGGAACAATATTCCGGGAGATCTCTCTGTACCGCATATTTACTTTGGGACTACGAAACGGTATTCCGGGAGATTCCCCAGAACTGTTTATTTACTTTGGGACTACGGAATGGTATTCTGGGAGATCCCCCTGCTCATTTACGTTTGGGACTACGGGACAGTATCCCGGGAGATCCCTTGTAGCTATAACTGTGTTCTGAGCTGTTGGCTGTCATTGGATTTTATTCCTGTTAGATTTCTGTACTTATTTTACTATAATACATGTTTCCTGTCTTATTTTATTATATTTATACCAGTAGGGCCCTGACCTGATCTCGTCACTACCGATCGAGGTTAGGTTTGGCACTTACTGTGTACTGTTGTGGTGTACTCATGCGATTTTCTGCACATGGTATTCGTGTGCAGATCCAATTACCTCTTACCAGCCATATCACCAGTGAGGCGAGCCATCTATAGAGACTTCAAGGTATATCTGCCGCATCAGCAGACCTTGAATCCCTATCTATTCCACCCCATGTCAACCTTCTTGTATTTTTCTTCTTTGTATTAGACTCTGGAGTATGGCAGTGCTGTTGCTGTCTTTAGCTTGTGACTTTTGACATTCCGGGTTTTGGGAGAGTTTATGTACTGTTCGGAAGTGATTATTGTATATGCCGAACGACATCTAAATCCTTGTTTTAAATTTACTTATTAGTCGATAGCTTTTATGTTTTCGTTCCGTTTTTCGCAAATGTTAGGCTTACCTAGTCGTAAAGACTAGGTGCCGTCACGACGATTTACAAGGGGGGGGGGAGAGAACTAGGGTCGTGACACATGTGACATGGCATATCCAGTCAATTTCAAAGCCAACAAGATGAAGCCACGTGTTGTATGATGTAGCAATCTCAATCCAAAATAGTGACCAATCAAGAGTTGGCAAGTGTCTAAAATTACATGTCTTTGCCAATCGCAAGCAAGCTTATCACGTAGTTTCTGTGATAAGTTTGATGATTTATATGAGTCAATCAGAATCAAGCAAGTGAGTTCATATGTAGCTGGACTGTTGTAACGATCCAGCCATTCGTTTTGAGTATTTTTGCCTCGTTCCCCTATTTATTGCCTCATCTATGTTATATTGTGTTTATGTGACTTGCCGAGTGGTTGGTTTGGTTTCGGGTGAGTTTCGAAGTGAAATAGGACACATAGTCCCTAAGTCGGAGGCTTAAGTTGAAAGAGTTGACCGGAGTTTGACTTTTATGTAGACAACTCCAGAATAGAGTTTTAATGGCTATGGTAGTTTTGGACTTAGGAGCGTGTCCGGATATTGATTTAGAGCTCTATAGGTCATTTCGGCTTGAATTGGCGGAAGTTAGAAAGTTGAAGGTTTGGAAGGTTTAGAAGTTAAACTGGGAGTTGAGTTTATTGATAACGGGGTCGGATTCTAATTTCGAAAGTTGGAATAGGTCCGCTGTGTCATTTACGACTTATGTGCAAAATTTGATGTGAATCAGAATTATTTTGGTATGAATCGGCGCTAGTTTTGAAAATCGGATGTTCATAGTTTTTGTCATTTAATTAGCGATTCTAACTCGGATTTGGCTATTATACATGAATCCATCATTATTTTTGTCATTTAATTAGTGATTAGAGTTGAAAAATTTGTGAAACTTCATGGACCGAATATCGGGGATTTAAAAGGCGATTTAAGGCCCGATTTGAATAATTTTAGTATGATTGGACTCGTTATCGAATGGGTGTACGGATATTATAAGTTTGGTCGGGTTCCGAGATGCGGGCCTGGGTTTGACTTTTTTTGGTTGACTTTTTGTTTTTCTTTAAGATTGCAACTTTATCATTCGGAATAGTTTTCTATGGTTTGTATTTATGATATAAAGTTATTTTGGCTAGATTCGAGCCGTTCGGAGTTGGATAATCGCGGGTAAGGCTTACTGGTGGATTGAGTTAGCGTGTTTTGAGGTAAGTGTCTTCCCTAACTTTGTGTGGGGGAATTATCCCTTAGGATTGGTGTGTTTTTGTTAATTGTGGTATGTGGAAGCCACGTACGCAAGATGACGAGTGTGTACACGGGCTAAATATGGTAATTGACCGGTTTTAGCTATGTAAATTCTTTCCATGCCTTTAATTGAGTTGCCACAACATGTTATATTCATCATTATTAGTCTATCTTCACATGCTTTACTTGACATTGTTAATACTTGTATTATCTCATACTTGTTATATCTGATATATCCTGATCGAAAAGGTTGCATAATTGATAAGGAGAAGGACTCCTTACTAAAAGAGATCACTATCCAAGATAAGGAAGGAGTTAGAAATTGAAGTTAACTAGAACTCTTCTACCAAGGAAGAGTAGTATTAGAACTCTAGTTATTTTCTATTCTACTAACTCTATAAAATCGCACAATGTTGTCACTTTATAGGTACGCACAAAAGCTGAAGTTAAACGTGAGTTGAGAGCAAAATAGCAAGGCTTTTCTCCCAAACGCTCACACAAGTATACGTGGTCGAAAAGTAATAATAGGATTGTAAGTCCAGATATCGTACCCACAGAGACTTGTGATTAACTATCTACTAAATTAAACCCAAACAATTAATCTATTCAAGCAAATATCTAACTATGAACATTTAACTAAAAGTAATCTAGAGTAACAAATTAAGAGATTAAAGAAAATCAACTGGGCAATATTAGAGACGAATTTAATGGGAGAAATATTCTAGAGCTATGGGTTAGCTAACAATCCCTTTGAGTCTTCCACTTAAATTGTCTAATTAATTTATCTGGTTTAATGGTTGACAGGGTTAATATTGCTCGTAGCCTTCTCCCGAAGTACAACTCGCCTGTTCAAGCTAATCTAACGCCTATATTCCTATGGTATTAGAATTAACAAGAACGCATTAACAATTCCTGTCTAGTAACAAAGCAAGGCGATTAGGTATATTCCTATCATAACCGCAATCCCCCCCCCCCCCCAGAGTTATGATCTTGCTCTACTCAATCTTATATGCAAGCTAGAATTTCCTCTCCCGAGTTCAATCCTAGATTTGTAGATAGTATTCAATTGGTGATCAAGCAATCAAATAATTAAGCGCAAGATTGAATAAATAAACCAATATGATAAAATAATAAGAACAATTCAAGCTTCAAACTACAACGTTCATGTAGCACCCAAAACTATAGAACTAATGAACTATGAAATTAAAGGAAGGGAAGAGAAGAGAAACTGTAGACATGTAATTTTTGACCCTCCCCAAGATTTTACATATTTTAGCATTTAAATATTTAATTTAGGGCTAATATCGCTATTTCAACTAGTTTTAACTCTTTTATTTTATTTTATAACAAAAATAAAAATTACAAAAATATTTTCTTTTATTTACCTAATAGATATTTTATCTAGTTACTTTTAGTTTATGTATCTTTCATAAAATTAAAAAAATACAAAAATAGTACCTTATTTTTATCTTTATATAATCTTGAAAAAAATAGTTTCATGTTTTAATGTAGTTTAGTTTAATTAATTAGAATTAGTTTTTGCATTGGTAGTATTTTTTTATCTTATATTAAAGGGAGTTAATTAAGGTTTTGGACCACAATTTTAAGAGTCTTAGAGCCCAATTTTAGGAACCAATTCGGACTTAGCCCATAAATCCAAGCCCAATACCCAATACGCATTAAGCTAACCCTAGAGACCCTTCTAGACTCTTCTTCTTAACAAAATAAAAACCCTAGACTACAAAAAGAAGGACCCCTAATAAAAAAAAGACCTAAGAGCATCAGCCGTAAAAAACACACGACCCCCCCTGAACTTCATCTCCTTCACCCCACCCCAAACAACCACAGCCACGACCAGCCCTGAACCAGCGACATTTCTCCTTCTTCAACTCGCTTCCGCCCTCTCCATTTCGAACCTAGACCAGCCGTCTGCCACCCAAACGAAACTCCTTTGTTAAGCGAATTTCTGACCGTTACTGCTGCGCCGGATGATGACAGATCCGGCAAGAAATCTGGCGAACCACCAAACAGTAGCTAAAGATTGAACTCCAGCATAAAACAACCCCGTGACGCCCAAAACCGTCGTCCAAGCTCAGTCGAGTTGAATCCGGTGAGATCCGTTCGAAGCTTCTGATTTGAGGTCTGTTTGAGATCGCCGTTTGAGGTCTCCAGTCGCTGGTTCTGCTCATTGTTGCCGGCAAAATCTCCGATCCGGAATTGTCCAGTTGCTAAGTTTGTATTTATAACTCAATTCATTTAATACAAAACTCAAACTCAGATTTGAAGCAGTTGTTCCTTTATATATTGCTATGATCTTGGCTTATGGTTCTATCTGTTGGTGGAAATTTTTTCTCATGATCAATGTTCTGGTATCAATAGATTTGTGGCTATTTTTGCAATCTCTTTACGTTCTTTTCACTTTATAGCTTTGAACGATCCTTGTGAAATGAACTTCCGTTTCATTGTTGCTGATTTTTCTTTTTTACAAAAAGTCATTGTCACGACCCAATTCCCAACCTGGTCGTGATGGCGCCTCTCGTGAAGACAAGGCCAGCCAACTAACCCAAATTCTCTCACTAACAATTATCAAACATAAATAAATAGAAGATACAACTTAATGGCATTTAAAATTGTTAATTTCTACCCGACCGGGGTGTCACAAGTCACGAGCATCTAAAGAAAATCCTGAACACAACTACAGGGCCAATAATAATACATATGGAAAATTCTGGAAAATCAAAGACAACATCCGGTGCCGCGAACGCTGACGGTCACCTTACTCAGCTACAATAGTCATACCTTCAATCAGCTAAATACCCCGCTACCGGGTGTACAATACCTGCAACTGCACGCGAAGTGCAGGGAGTAAAGTGAGTACTTCCAACTCAGTGGTAATAAGAGTAAATAATAACTGAGCGGTAAGAAATCACGTAAAAGCAGTCCATCATGCTATATAAGACAGTGCAAATCTTTGAGAAAACAGTGAAATCGTGAAAATTCTTTAGAAAATATCTGACTCAGTTTAAAACCTCTTTTGAAAACATCTTTTTCTCAACAGTCAAGCAAATGAATGCATAAACAGATAGTGCAAGTCCGCACATAAGTCAGCCCCTCGGGCACAGCACTCCACAAACAGTTAATACCAGGGCGTCTGGTAACAGTACAAGAAATAGCATGGATGCCAATGATATGAGAGTGCTAAATGTCATGACACGTAGTACAAACAGGAAACAATGCATGAATGCAATGCAATGCGCATGACAACTACGGCGTGCAGCCCGATCCATTTGGGTACCCGCTCTCACTGTGGGGGTTCAGACTCCGGAGGGGCTCCTACAGCCCAAGCGCAATATCATCATAGTATCGCTGCGGCGTGCAGCCCGATCCATCCTCAGTCCAGAACATGCAAATGAGCCACTCGGGAAATGTCAAGTAATAGCTTTTAACTCAAAACATCAGAAAATGCAATTTAAGTCTTTAAACTTTAGCGATATGACTACACTTTTCAAAACAAGGTTTAACTCAGGAACTGAAATCATTTAATATGCTAAGTGTCATGAAAACAGTGATAATAATCCCTAAAGGATTCAAATAATCGGCACGAAGCCCAAAACATGGTAATCAACCCAATTCACGATAGCATCAAGTAGGTTTCAGTCAATTACGCAGTAAAATCAACAACCGGGACGGACCAAGTCGCAAATCCCCAACGGTGCTCTACCCCACGCTCATACCTGGCGTGCAAGTCACCACAATACAGCACTATGATGTGCAAATCCGGGGTTTCAAACCCTCAGGATATCATTTACAAGTATTACTCACTTCGGGCCGGTGAAATCCCGAGCTCGCGACGCCTTTGCCCCTCAATCGGCCTCCACGCACGTCGAATCTAACCAAAACCAGAGCGAATACATCACAATATGCTAAGGGAACAATACCCAATCAAAAACAATCGAAAATTAGCAAGAATCTCGAAACTAGCAAAACTCGAGCCTCGGGCCCGCTTCTCGAAAAATTACGAAATTTACATCACCGGATTACTCGTCTCGCCATGAGTCCATACATATAAAATTCATCAAAATCGGAGTCCATTTGACCCCTCAAATCATCAATTTAAGCTCTCTTAAGTTTCAAACCCTAACCTCCATTTTTGGCATTTAATCCCTTAAATTTCAGTGTTAAATCCATAATTTTTCACTATATAAACATAATCCGAGTCCAATAGTTCATACCTGATGAAGTCCCTTCGAATTCTCTTCAAAATCGCCCAAGAAACCGCCTAAGCCGAGGTCCAAAATATTTTTCCTTCTCTTTCAAATTCGTGAACACTGTTCACTTTAATTCCAGGTCGATTTCCGCTCCTGCGCTTAAATTACCGCACCTGCGGTCACCGCATCCGCGATCAAATGATCGCTTCTGCGATCTCACTTAAATCCCCAGGGACCGCTTCTGCGGTCTTAAACCGCACCTGCGATTGCCGCTTGTGCGGACCCTTGTCCGCTTTTGCGGAAGAGTTCCAAGCCTCCCAGAACCGCTTTTGCGACCCCTTAGCCGCATCTGCGGAACCGCTTATGCGGTCCCTTTTCCGCAGATGCAGAAATGACAGAACCAGCAACTTCAAACCTGCAACAAAACTCCGAATTCTCCGTTTAACCACCCGAATTCACCTCGAGGCCCCCGGGACCTCAACCAAAATCACCAATACATCCTAAAACCTCATTCAAACTTGTTCCCATCATCAAACCACATCAAACAACGCTAAAGCCATCAAATCACATCGAATTCAAGCCTAAGTTTCTTAAAAACTTCCGAATTACGCATTCGATCAAAAACCCAACCAAACGATGTCCAAATGACTTGAAATTTTGCACACACATCACAAATCACATATCGAAGCTACAGCAGCTCTCGGAATTCCATTCCGACCCTCGGATCAAAATCTCACCTATCAACCAAAATCCGCCAAAATACTAACTTCGCCAATTCAAGCCTAATTCTACACCGGACCTCCAAAATCAATTCCGATCGCACTCCTAAGTCACAAATCATCCCCCGAAGCTAACCAATTCACCGGAAATCACATCCTAGCCCTATAACTTATAAGTCAACATCCGGTTGACTTTTCCAACTTAAGCCTTCCTTAAAGAGACTAAGTGTCTCATTTCCTATCCAAACCAATTCAATTCAACAATAACTCACTCGTTGCTGATAATGAAACATGAAGAAGCAGTAAATGAGGAAAACGGGCGGTAATACCTGATACGACGGGTCGGTTCGTTACAGTCATTATGTTGGTAGTGCTTTCATTATGGGCTAATTTGACAAAAAATGGTAGCCTAGAATGGAGCATTACAATTTTCTCACTTTCAACACTTCCTAATACTCTTGTTATGGGAATTCCTTTGTTAATTGCTATGTATGGTGAGTATTTTGGTAGTTTAATGGTACAAGTCTTAAAACCAAATTTTTACCTCAAGAATATTTGTTTGGTCTTGAAAGCACTTGGGCCGAACAAGTTTATCTGCCAGGCCTCTTTGATTTTAGTCAATAGATTAATAGTTAGTCCACTCTTCCATAATAGATAATTATCTCATAATTTCAAAAATAGAGTAGTAATTTGTAAATATCTCTAAATGGGGATAACTTGTCAACACCTTCAATTGCCAAAATATTTCTTGACTTCCAAAATAACTCCCTCCATAATTAATGACTTTACAACAATTCAAATTAGCTTAGGAAAATAATTAACTTGAACATCTTAGCTTACTTTAGGCGTGACTTAATCGATAATTGTGATTGTGTACACGTTCGCGTGACATAATTATGATTCTAAAAATAAATCGAGCTATGCGTTCTCGCAACTTCGACCAAACTTTCTTAATAATAATAAAGCGTGATTAATTGTGGACACGTACGCGTGACATGATTTTTTACGCGCCAAATGAAATGACTACACGTACGCATGACTCGTTTTAGGATAATTTCTTAATTAAAAGAGGTAAATGCACATAGGTTCTAAAATAAGTAGTTAGACAATTTAATAAGCCAAGTATGATTAAAGAGGCCGTGCTAAAACCACGGAACTCGGGAATGCCTAACACCTTCTCCCGGGTTAACAGAATTCCTTACCCGGATTTCTGTGTTTCGTGGACTGTGAAACAGAGTCAAACTTCCTCGATTCGGGATTTTAAATCGGTGACTTGGGACACCACAAATTGTCCCAAGTGGCGACTCGAATTTGAATAAATAATCCCGTTTCGATTATCGTCACTTTAATTGGAAAAACTCCCTTATATACCCTTTCAGGTAAAAAAGGAGGTGTGACAGCTTTGGCGACTCTGCTGGGGACAATAACCCATAATCTCTCGTTTAGGGTTCAAGAATTCGAGATTTTAATATGATTGTTACTTGGCTTTATTTATTGTTGATATTACTGTATTTTGTGGGCCTAATGTGCTAATTGACGCTTATTTACCACTTTGATATTATTTGAACTGTATTTAAATGTCTTCTTACGCTTCCCCTCTGAGTTTTCTAAAAATATGGTGCACACGTATGCGTGTCCCACTTTTTGTTAGAAGTCATACCAAATAGAACGAGGCTTGGGTCAGCAACAAAGCCGGGTAGACTTTCGTGCTCCCGGTACGTTGCCCCCACCTCGGCTCGAGCTGTCCGCTCGGGTAAGTCAGGTCTAGAATACAACCACAAGTTTAATCCTAGAATAACATAGCCTCATGCCGGATCCCTAGTAGGAATGTTTGTTTGCATCACGTGAATTTGACTTAGGGGACTCAACACCGGGGTTGGGTCCGTCTAGGACAGGTGTACCCAAAAATTAAAAGACCATCCTGATGCATCCTATGTGCTACATGTTGCATTCTTCAAGGGCAAAAGGGTCATTTGTCGGACTAATCATGGTTGAGGGTAAATGAGAAAGAAAAGAGGGTGAAGTGTGAAAATAAAGCAAGTAGGGCCCAGTTGTTGAAAATTGAAAAATCCAAAAAGAGATTTTGCACTTTCCCATAATTTTTTAAAGAAAAAAAGAAAAACAAAAAAATGTGTTTTCTCCAAATCAGTTGTTTTTTTATTCTCGCCCGTATCCAATCTTCCCGAACTACGCATACCTGATTCTCGTCTTTCAGGGCGTGATACGTAGGCAGCCCACATAGGGTCCGGTCTTCCTAGTGAGTCTTAGGTTCTTGGCTTCGCAGGGTCTTAGCCAAATCTTGCATGTCTAGCCACTTTTGGTCACGCAGGCCATTTTGCCAAAATAGTCACAATCATGTCTTGCATGTGTCCAATAGGGAGTGTTATTGTCTCACATAGTATTCTAAGTCTTTAACTCTATTTGGCCTTATTTTTCTCATACATGTGTGGATCTACTTACTAGAGCTTGAGCATGACAGACGCCCTAGGACCATCCTGTCAGGATCGCTCATTCAGGAGTTGCTTAAGGAGATTTTTTTTTTTTATCTTTTGAGTCTGTTTTCTTTTTATGTCGTGTTTTACCTTCTAGTTTTGTACAATAATATCGAGTCTTTTAGGGGATGTTAGAGTCTGTCATAATCTAGTAAGTTTGTCGAGTCTTTTGTTATTATACTTCCTATTTTGTATTTGAAAAAGATGTGTTATAAATCAAAAATCCAAAAAAAAATTGCGTTTTTATATTTCCGTTAGAAGTTTTCTTTAGAATACTAACTCTAGAAATTCAAAAAAATATCTTTTGAGATTTTCCTTTAGGAAATTAATATCTAAAACTCAAAAAAAATCTGCTTTTATATTTCCTTTAGGATATTAGGATTAAAAATTAAAACAAAAAAAAATAGATTTTTCTTTTGGTATCTCTTTACAAGTTTTCTTTAAGATATTAAATCCAAAATCCAAAAAGATTTTCCTTTTGTTCTTCTTCCGGAAATTAATAAAACACCAAAAAAAAAAATCCTTATATTTTCACCAGAACTTTAGGACATTAATTAAAGAAGATTAAAAAAAATATACTTCGTCTTTTGTTTATCCTTAGCATTCCTCTCTTAGGTAATCAAAACCGAAATCCAAAAATATTTTTTTTCTTTCTTTCTTTTCTCATTTCTCCTTTCGAAACTTTTCTTTAGGATGTCAAATGAAAATTCAAAATATTTTTCTTCGGTTTATTCTTTAGATTTCCTTCCTATAAAAGAAAGGAATTTTTACCTCCTATAGTAAACGTTGATACCTTATTTATTTTAAATAAATACCCTTTTAAAAAATTATATTCCATAGCTACCTTTTGATTTTTATAGTCAAATATCTATTTACGCTCACCTCCTACCCTTAAGCCATAAAATACGCTTTGTATTATTTTTCTTTCTCATTCTTTCAGATTTTTCTCCACCCTCTCTCTCAATCAACACTTTGTATAATCGCTAACGAGGTTTGGAGCATAAACTTCAGAAGGAATTTTAATGATTGGGAGGTAACGAGGACTGCTCAATTTATTAATTTTGTTGAGCATGAATCTGAAGCTATTAGAAACAAAAGATAGCATTACACGGAGGCCCAGCAGCAAATGAGTGTTCTCTGTGAGTTCTTTTCTTGCTACAAGGATCCGATAAAGGTGGACTATTTAGCGAAGCCTTGGCTATGGAAACAAATTTGGAGGTCGTTTCGAGTCAGAATCGCAGCCCCCTCGACGAGACGACATTGGAGTTGTTCTTGAATAAAGATGACGGAGTTTGGGGCTGAGCAACTTGAAGATTCAGGGTTTTTGCTCGACGGTGGATTCACCGAAAATTAGGGTTTATTCTTAAACAAAGACGACGGAGTTTGGGGCTGAGAAACCTGATTTTCTGTTAATATATTTCAATGTATTTTCAACGTATCACGCTGTATTTTTATGTATTTCATTGTATTTATTGTCTTTTTTTCATTGTAATTCAATGTATCTCGCTATATTCCATGTATTTCATTGTATTCACTGTGTTTTTTTCATTGTATTTCAATTTCGGTGTATTCTATGTATTTTATTGTATTCACTGTCTCGCTATACGCCATGAATGTATTCATACGTTTTTTTTAATTAATATAATTTATGTATTCAGATGTATTATATAATTTCCCTGAAGATTGCTATGTTTTTGGGGTATTTTTCGATTGAGAATCTTTTTTATAACTGGAAAAATAAAATTTGTGTGTTATAATTGAGTTTATTGAGTTATATTAGGAGTCTATTATGTTAATTGATTCACTTTCCATTTAAAGACAGTGTAATCCCCTGTTTCACGCCGTGAATACAGTTGAATACAGTCGAATACAATAATCTGTCCAGCTGTAATCCCATGTTTCATGCCATGAATACATTCGAATACACTCGAATACAACAACTGATTAGCTGGACTTCCCCGATTCACGCATATTTTTGCTACTGTATTCATGAATACAGTAGCTTAAATACATCTTATAACAACATCAAACGTATCTACAATCCGTAATATAGCAAATGATATCTATAGATAGCTAATTACCACTAAAAGATAGTGCTTTATGAAAATTTCTCTAAAAGAAAATCAAAAAATATTTTTTCTCTTCTATGGTTTTTTTCCTTAATAATCTCTCATAGAGTATCTGTTTCAAAAAGAAAAGATATATGCTCGTTTAAGCTTGAGTCTAGAATAGGTTATAGAACATTAAGTCTAGAAAATTCAAAAAAAAAGATTTGCTTCTTTTATTTCTCTTTTCTCATCAGAATAGTCATTAAGGTAACAAAAAAGAGAATGTTAGTTTGTTTAGTCTATTCTCGATTTTCCAGAACTACGCTTGATCTGATTCATGAGGGACATGATATGCAGGCAACCTACATAGGGTTCGATCGAATCATCATTAAATAAAAAAAGCAAAACAAAAAAAAAAAGAGAAAAAAAAGAGAATGAAGTTGTAGGGTGTGAGAAATGAGAGGAAAGAAAAGAGCGATAATCAGAAAGAAAAGAGGGAGAAAGGAAATAAAAAACCAAGCGGTGCTAGAAAGGAAAATGAAGAAGGAAACGGGGCAAGAAGAGTGAAATTGGGATGATGCCATATGACCTTCGTACCCTCAAAGTCATTTTTGAAGCGATAACTGTGACTAGGTGCATTGCACATAAAGTGAGATTATCTTATGTTAAATGCCCTAACGCTAACATGATGACTTCATTTTGTTCCTCTTTGTTATCTTCATTATAGCAGAATGGTGGTTGGTTTGTGGTTCTTAAAGTGGTAGTTCTTCTTTACAACATAAAGTCGAAAGGCAATGGCAGATGACAACAGAATTGAGTTGGTTGATACTGGTGCCCAAAAGCAATTGTTTGAACAGGACAATGGGTTGGTTAAAGAGGTAAGGATGTTAAGACAACACATGGAGGACATGTATCAGGCTTGGATGAATGGGAAGGCACCACCCCCGCCACCACCTAGCTTCCTTGATGCTACCCTTACCCAAACTCCGGTCATAGTGCCAGATGATCCACCATACTCTCCAGATTCTCCCGCTTATCACAGCTTTCCCAACCATCCTAGTAGCTCCATCACTCGTCCTCCAACTACCTTTCCCAAAAATTGTCCTCCTGTCATATCCACTATCCCCACGATCACAGCTTCTCAACAATCTTTTCTTCATAGATCCAACAATGAACACCCACTCAAAACTCATGATGCCCAATATTACCCCTCAGAGGTTGCCCAAAATGTCCCTGACTCATACAATCATAGCCCTCGGAATGAGCCTCATGTTGAAAATGAAAAGTTCATAGGAGAAGAAGGGCGAGATGAGATATCCAGGAAGCTGAAAGGTATAGAACAGTCCTTAAGGAGCAGGCAAAGGATGGGAAGTCAGATTAACATGTCTTATAATGACTTGTGTATGTTCCCTAATGTTCATCTGCCCGGGGGGAGGGGGGGTTAAAATGCCAAAGTTTAACTTTTATGATGGGCGTGGAGATCTAGTAGCCCATCTGAGGGGTTATTGCAGTGAGATGAGAAGTGTTGACGGTAAAGATGATTTGTTGATGGCGTATTTCAGTGAGAGCTTGACTGGGGCAGCCTTGGAATGGTATACTCGTCAAGATGTCAATAAGTGGCATGCATGGGATGACATGGCTCAAGATTTTGTTCGACACTTTCAGTACAATCTAGACATTATCCCAGACCACTCCTCCCTATCTAAGATAGAAAAGAAACCAGAGGAATGTTTTAGGGAGTTTGGGCTTAGATGGAGGTAACAAGCTGCTCGGGTCAGTCCCCCGATTGGTGAAGAAGAAATGGTTGAGCTTTTCCTACAAGCCCAGGAGCCCACTTACTTCAGTAATTTGATCCCGGCCTTGGGTAAACCTTTCAATGATGTGGTAAAAATGGGGGAGATGGTAGAAGAGGGAATCAAGTCATGCAAAATCATGAGTTATTCTGCATTGAAGGATACAACAGAAGACATTCAGAACATCTCAGTAAGTTTGGGTGGAAGAAAGAGAAACAGAAAAGATGTTGTTGAGCCCCGCCAACGACAAAATCTAGTGGGTGTTCCTGCTCAACACTTTCAGCCTCAACATCAACCCCATGAATATCCCTGAGCTCCACATAATCCACCCCAGTATTATCCTCTGAACAACGTTCGGCCATCTGTCTAACCACTGGGTCACTCCCTAGGGCGAGCACCAGCATCCCAAAATTGTCGTGCGTCAGGCACCCTATAACCCTAGAAAACTGGGGCATGGAGGGGAACAGAAGCAAAGAAATAGTTTGTCACGACCCCAGTTCGCCCTCCGTGAACATGTCGTGACGGCACCTAGTCCCTACGACTAGGTAAGCCTAACAATGCGGAAGATAAACTATAATTGCAGAAGAAAGTAAATAAAACTGAACTGGTAAAAATAAAATGGTGTTTGAGGTGCTGCTCGGCACATACCACAATAATTCTCGAAGCTAACAAAACTCCCAAAACCCGGAAACTCACAAATCACAAGCTAAGGGATACATAAGAGGCTCTGACTCAAGAATGTCTATACAAAGGAGAAAATACTGAGGAGCTATACTTATTACAGAAAGCTGGAAAGGGACTCCTCGGTCTGCGGACGTAGCAGATATACCTCGAAGTCTCTACCGATACGCCTCCTTCCAAGGCTGACAGAACTGAGTGGGAGTACCTGTATCTGCACAACAAAAATGTGCAGAAGAGTAGCATGAGCACACCATGGCGGTGCCCAGCAAGTATCAAGACTAACCTCGGTGGAGTAGTGACGAGGAACAGTCAAGACACCTACCGGTCAAATAAACAGTATAAACATAGGAATAATGGACAGAATATATAAATATGTAAAGACTGCATGAATGACCAAGAATGCTACAATTCACATTAAGGGAAAAGGGCAACAAGTAACACGAGAATATAATAAATGATGATACGAAATGACGGCAGAGTCACAGTCCAAATACCAAGGTCACAACACAGCAAGGGGAAAACAAGTCAATAACTCATATCCTACAATGATGTTCACATAAGATCTTATTCACCCCTTTCAACAATTTTACCAAGTTTCGGACAAACCACAACTCACGAGAACCCAACATCTGAAATCTAACACTTGGCATCCTGTGCCCCATCAATCTCACGGTCATGCTGACAACCCACTGGCTAAGTAGGGCCACTCTCACGTATAAAAATAGATAAACGAGGGCGTACCTCACCCTTAGCAAAATCAGGAGGAATTAATCTCTAATAGGAGTATTCAACTACGTGTATACTTGTGCAAGTGTTTTTAACAGAATACTACCAACTAGTACACATGAAAAGGAGAACGGGCCGCACGTACGATGTTTCCTCACAACTTCCAAGTGGTAAAGGTCATACAGGTAAACAACCCACAATCATAATATTAAACAAATAGGAATGCCTCCACAGGCCGTCACAATTCTTTACAATCAACCCCTGACATAGCCCACCTTATTACGCCACACGTGCAATAATAATAATATAGGCACCGCCTTATTTTGCCACACGTGCATCACAATGTTCCCACCTTATTCTGCCACATGCGCAACCCACATATAAGCATATAACATATCCCGCCTTATTACGCCGCATGTGCAAAACATCAATAGCAACAATAGCACGACAAAGACCTCGTGCAACCCTTCCACAACAACTGCACGGCAGAAACCTCGTGCCTCATAGTACCAACAGCCGCACGACAGAAACCTCGTGCATCATAGTATCAATGACCGCACGGTAGAAACCTCGTGCATCACAGTCTCAAGTACCACACAACAATGACAATATATACAGGAACAAGCAAGAGAATCAACTCAGGTATTTTCCTTCACCAAAAGACGGTACAACTAACTCATAAGGAATAACCGTAATATGGAAATACTAAGCGCAATAAGAACAACTCAACAAGGGAGAATAATACGAAACAACGATTCCAAAAGTACTCAGTTCAACAACAAGGAAGTTAACATGAATCAAATAATTACAATTAAGGAAATATCAACTAAACATAGGATATCTAACTTCTTTCCAATTAAGACAAATAAATTACACGAGAGATAGAAATAATGCTTTCCAGATAAAGACAAGCAATTAGGAATGATAATGTGACTATAGAAAGGTAAGAGTCTTCAGTTAAACAAGTGAAAGTCAATTAGGCAACAAGAATAACCAGAAAAGGGCAGATAAACCCCAAGTAAGTCACGTAGAGGTGAAACTAATAACAGGGAACTCAATCGTATCAAGAACAACTTCATAATCGGTGATTACAAGGATCCAAGAGCCTAAAAGGGGCAATTTTCCACAAATAAATCCGAGCACGCACTCGTCACCTCGCGTACAAGGAATACCAATCAACAAAGAAGACTCAAATCCTAAGGGGAAGTCCCCCACACAAGGTTAGGCAAGATACTTACCTCGAACCGGCTAAAATCAACTAGCAACCACGTTCTTGCCACGAGTACTCGACTCCGAATGGTCCAAATCTATTCAATTAAATCACACATTGTAAATAACATCTCAAGCAGCTGATTCTACTATTTAATTCAAAGCTAAAGCGCGAAATTAGGCAAAATGACCAAAACGCCCCTCAGGCCAACGTCTCGGAATCGGATAAATTTTACATTTTCAGAACCCTCGTACTCTCACGAGTTTAACCATACAAAAATCTCCCAAATCGGAGGTCAAACACCCACTCAAAACTCAATAATTTGGTCTATGAAGTTTTCACCCAATTTTTCCAATTTTGATCCCAAATTCGAGTTCTAATGATGTATTTAACTACAAAATGATGAAATATAACTAGAAGGGATTAAAGAAATGTTACCCAAAAATCTTCTCTTCAAAACCCTCTGAAAATCGCCCTTCCTCGAGCTCAATTCAATTTTTCTAACTTATGAAAATCCAACCCTCGAAATTTCTATATTTGCTCAGGGATTTCCGCTTCTGCGGACAAGGGACCGCATCTGCGGTCCCGCTTATGCGGAACAAATGCCGCTTCTGCAGCTATTAACTAAAATACAGGGGTTCCGCTTCTGCAGGCTTAAACCGCACCTGCGGTGGCCGCTTCTGCGATAAAAGCCTCGCAGGTGCGTAACCGCATCTGCGGTACATCTTCCGCACCTGCGGAAAGGCTGGGGGAGACCAAATTCCGCTCCTGCGATTGAGTGGCCGCTTCTGCAGCTCCGCTTCTGCGGTTCCCAAGCCGCAGAAGCGAAAATACCAGAAGAGAAAAAAAATCCAGCTGTTGCAGCATTTCAAAAACTTCTCCGTTAACCACTCGAAATCATCCCGAGGCCCCCGGGACCTCAACCAAAAGCACCAATAACACCTAATACCTCATTCCAACTTGTACCAATCCTTAAACCACCTAAAACGACGCCAGAAACTCGAATTAATCAATGATTTGAGCCTAAGAACTTCAAATCCCATCAAAACATGCTTTCGATAAAAAACCTAACCAAAATACGTCCGAATGACCTGAAATTTTGCACACACATCCCAAATGACATGATGGAGCTACTGCAACTTCCGGAATTCCATTCTGACCCTCGGATCAAAAACTCACTATCGGACTGGAAACTTCAAAAATTCAAACTTCGGTATTTCAAGCCTAAATCAGCTACGGATTTCCAAAACATATTCTGAACACGATCCCAACCCCGAAATCACCTAAGGGAGCTAACGGAACCATCGTATTTCCATTCCAAGGCCATCTTCACACTGTTCTGACTACGCGAAACTTTCCAACACTTAAGCTCTCATTTAGGGACTAAGTGTCCCAAAACTCCCCGAAACTCAAAACCGAACGTCCTGGCAAACAAAAATAGCAGAAAAGAACTTAGGGGAAGCAGTTAATAGGGGATCGGGGCGTTAATTCTTAAGACGACCGGCCGGGTCGTCACATAGTTTCATGCCAATCGAAGAATCCTACACAAGCTTGTTTGAAAAGTTAAAACATTCTGGCTTGATTCAGCTGCTCCTCGGCTATACTCCGGACCCATATGCAAAAGGTTTTGATCCTGCTGTATGATGCATGTACCACTCTAATGTCCAAGGTCATAACATTGAAGATTGTCATGCTTTGAAAAGTGAGATAGAAAGAATGATTCAAGAAGAGATAATTGTGGTCCAAGGCAGTAATACCCCAAGTGTCACGCATAATCCTCTATAGGTACTTGACTGCGCACAAATTGTTGGGATTGTTTGCAATGACAACGAATGTGCAGGTTCTTTCAAGTCCTTTGGTGAGTCATTTACGGCAAGATCTCTTAGGGGGTCAGTCGCTAATTCAACAATTAGTGCCGAGGAAGGGTTGTTCAAAGGAGTCAATAAGCCACGTGGTGAAGACAATGTGATTGAAGTTGGTGAAGGTCCCAGTAATATTGATGTGGAACTCAGTGGCTAAGATATTGATCTTGGTAATTGGAAAGACGCTCCTTTCTTGGCTAGCCAGGGAGGAGTCTTGGTGGTTTATTTTGTTGTCATTTTTGTTGTCCGATTTATTTCAGGGTTGTAATCCGGATATTGTCTTGTGACTCAAAACCTTCTATCCTTTTATTTTGCCTAGTTCGTTTAGTCGTAGTAACTCGTTTAGTGTTATCTAGGATTGTTCTAGGGTTGTAACCCTAGTTTATTTTGCTTGTTTTGTTGTTCGAATCCTTTCACCACCTGTTTAATGCAATCTCCTGTTTTCTATTATTTCTAGTCAGTTTTTGTTTAGTTCTCTCTTCCTTTTATAGTTCTTTTCATGGTGACTCTAGTGGCATGACATGCATGTGGAATCCTCAGCCTGGTCTTAAAGTTAGTCTAATCATGAAATAATGAAACAAGTTTTGAAGATGATAGAGACATTTGAGAGAAATAAGTAAAGACATTTTGAGATCATTTAAAGCCCGAATTGTGTGAAACTGGGGCAGATGGTTTGGAAAGTTAATAGGATGACAAGAATTTGTTACAAGAAAGTGCGTCCCAGGCAATTTGAAGCAAGCAACTTTGAGTTCAAGTGCAACTCAAGTTACAACATAAAGCCAAGGGAGTTTGCTCCAAACTGACGGAGCACATCCATTTTGAAGAGGGAATCACCCAACAAGAGTTCTGTACCCGACAAGGTGCTAAAAGTGGAGGGCATATCTGTGATATCAATACCGTTGCTACAAGGAAGTGCTATCATGATCTTCAATTTTCATCCTTAAGCTGCATGTGTTGTACTTTGCTTTTTCAAAGATTGGGAGACCCTCTTTCAGCTACCCAAACACTTTATACCCTTCGATATCCCTTTGAGCCTGTCCTGATTTCTTTGACCTCCCCTCTTTTGGAATCAAGTTAGGGTCAAAAAAAATGTTCATGTCCCCATAGGTTTGTTTTAGAAGTTCATTCCAAACAAAACAAAAGAAAAATCAAAAAGAAAAAAGGGAGAAAAAGAAAAAAAAAGAAAAGAAAAGAAAAAGAGCAACAAAAAAAACAAAAACAAAACACGAATTAGTTTTGAACTACGTTCGACCTGATTCTTGTCACTGCAAGATACGTAGGCAGCCTTACGGTTCGGTCGCACCAAATAAAATATTTCATATTTTCACAAAGCCAAGAGTGGGGTAGTTTTCCTTAGAAATTCCATTTCAAAAAAAAAAAGAATCAAAGTCAAATTCTCTTGTTTTAGAAATTGGGGCAAAGTTTTAGAATGGATTCCAAAAGTTGTAGATAAATTAATCCTGTTGTCTTAGTTATTTTGGGCCTTTATTATATCCCTTCTTTCTAACCCTGTCCAAAAGCCACATTACAGTCCAAAAGACCTCCCAGATAATCTTTGAGAGTGCCGAGTCAGACATTCCAAAAGCATATGATATTGCTATCGTGGTTAATGCCTTGTCATCTGTTGAATCAGAGGAAATAAGAAGAAACAAAAAAATGAGAGAGTCTTATCGGTGAAAACCTTCACAGGCACCATAAGGCGACAGTAAGTTGAGAGAAAGAACAAAATGAGAGAGGCTTGATGGTGAAACCTTTCGGGCACTACAAGTCGAATAAGGACCGTGAATCTGATAGGATAATCAGAGCATTGAAGCCCAGTTTTACGACTCAGAGGTACAACAAGAGTTGAACATCAGACTTGCTTGACAGATTAGGCCAGTTAATCTAAAGGTGCATGTCATGGTCATTAGAGTTGGTATCCACATCTGATAAGTTTCTACTTTGTAATTTCTTGTTAGGTATCATCTCTTTCCATTGTCCCTTACTCTGTTCCTTTTGTTTTGTTTACTTCCTTTTCTTGAGTCTGTTTGGTTAGAACAAGTGAGAAATGACTTCAAAATTTGTTACCAGCTTTCCAATTGCACAAAACAAAATCTGGCAAGCACATCAAAGTGGCATAAGTGAGGAAAGAATAGTATGTGCACTGAGTTGGTAACAATCAACGTGCTTTGGGATTCATGTGAAATGCAAAGGTTCGGTATATGTCAATTCATGAGCACAATGCAATAGATAGAGGGTATTGGGTTTGAACAGATTAGAGGTATTTTCTGTGATAAGGATGACAGAGAAAGTGGTTAGCCAATAAACAAGCAAGGTCTTTCAAGTTGAAATCAAAATTATCATGGAAGTGAAGGAGCAATCGCCCTCAAAGTCAAGGCCACAAATCAACCACCATGTTTAAACTCACAAGTTTTCTTTGTTTGAAACAGGAACGAAGACTGTGTCCAAATCAAAGCTTGGAAGCTTGAACCTTTCAAGTGTCATTCCCAATTCTGTCAGCACAAAGGCTGTTTGAGAAGTTTTTTTTACCTCCTAGGCATCCCCCTAGTTGAGAAGACCATCACCTCTTGATCACGCCCAACTATGCCTTATAAAAAGGACTCTGCGGACGTTGCAAATATAACCCGAGTATTACGCCCAGGGTCGAATCCACAGAGAGTTAACCTATCAACCGCTATCTTCAGACCCACTAAGTCTTCAGAACCAGCTTCCCAAATATTCAAATTCTCAGTTGAGTGTTCTTTAATAACTAGCTTGCAAGTAACTTAATGGCTGTAACTAAATTAAAAGGGTTGTAAACAATTATGAGAAAAAGCTAAGGCAATGATTTCCCCTATTGATGGAATTCCTTCTGTTTATGCTCATACAAATTTACCCACACCTCTCTATCAATCATGAACGCTAATCTTACCGCAAATCTCTCCCGAGTAATTACAGTAATCTACTATTGCACTCTCCCGAGATACACTAGCTTGCTTTATTTAGCACAATTCAATTTAGATTGCACCTGAGGCTTCGTTATTCCTAATCCCGCCTTTAAACCCGTAATTATAGATTCCTCTAATAATTTAGGAGTGGTGTTGTTCAACAATAACCTAAATATGCACTCTTTTCCAAGTTATGCACACTAAATAGGCACAGCTAATTGCGGATCCTGTCAATTAACTACAACGAACACGAAGTTGAACAAATAAAGATTAAACTAGCAATTTGTATTCACATAAACAAGAAGTTCATCACCCAATAGGTTCCATCAAAGCCTTAGACAAGGAATTTAGCTACTCATAGATATGGGAGAATAAACTAAGCTTGAATTCATCATAAAATCAAAAGAAAAGAAGAAAGATGTTTAGAGTATTTTCTCACAATGGTTTTCCTTGCTAAGAAACCAAAAAAATCAATACATCCTCTCTTGGGCGAAGTCTAATGTTTTAAATAGGGTTTAGGTCTAAAAATCCCGTAATTGACACTTTGGTCCCTGAAGTTTACTGGGCCTGCCGCGGTTCTTCCGCGGTCGCGGTAGAACCGCGGCCAAACACCCTCGCGGAATCTCCAATCTTCAGCAGCTGCTTCCCACCGCGGTGGAACCGCGGTGGGCCCAGTTCTCTGAATCTTCGGCTTGTTTTTTTGCACGCGTCACTTGGGAAATTTCACAGTTGGCCTCTTTTTCATAACTTTTGACTCCAAAACTGCTCCTTAGCCTTCTTTATACATATATCACTTACAAATCATGAAAATCACTAATAAGAGCATTTTGTCATCACTTTTAGCATTAAAAACTACACAAGAAGGTGATTATTTAAGGCGTGATTATAGTCAAATTCACCTATTATCACCTCTCAAGAATTTGCCCTAGTTGAGAAGACTCGTACCTCCTAGACATCCCTCTAGTTGAGAAGAATCTTTAGTTTTCTTTAAAGTTCAGGGGTCCCGCCTGGAGAATAGGTTCATGTCTCAGTTTCTTAAGTTGCTAATCTTTAGTTTGTCTTGAGTTTAGGGGACCCGCCTGGAGAATAGGGTCATGTCTAAGTTTCTTAAGTTGCTAATCTTTAGTTTGTCTTGAGTTAATGGGTCCCGCCCGGAGAATAGGGTCAGTTTTCAATTTTTGTTTAGTTGGATAATCATTAGTTTTCCTGGAGTTCAGGGGTCCCGCCTGGAGAATAGGGCCCGTTTTAATTTTCTTAAGTTGATAGTCCTTAGTTTCCTTAATTTCAGGGGTCCCGCCTGGAGAATAGGGTCAATTTTTAGTTTAATCAAGCTCAGTTTATAGTTTTCCTCAAGCTCAATCTCAAATCTAGGAGACACACTTCCTAGTTTGGGTTTTTCATATTTTATTTCTTTAGGAGATGCACTTCCTAGTTTTAGGTTAAAGGTTTCACCCCTAGGAGACGCACTTCCTTGTCTGGGTTTTTCAGGTTATATTTTTGTTTTAGGAGACGCACTTCCTAAATCGAGATTTCACCCCTAGGAGACGCACTTCCTAGCTGGGTCATTTAAGTTCAGCCCTAGGAGACACACTTCCTAGTTTGGTTCATTCAAGTTTCACCCCTAGGAGACGCACTTCCTAGTCTGGGTCTTTCAGCCTATGAATGAACTTAAATGACTAAATAGGAAATCTCTCTCTTTTTT
>NC_031990.1:82658663-82711397 GCF_001879085.1 Nicotiana attenuata
TTCATTAGGTAGACACAGTCTCCTAGTTTGAGTCATTCAACTTTCGCCCCTAGGAGATGTACTTCCTAGTCTGGGTTTTTCAGGATATACTTTTAGGAGTACGCACTTCCTAAATTGAGATTTCAGCCCTAGGAGACGCACTTCCTAGTTTGGGTCTTTTAGGATATACCTTTAGGAGACACACTTCCTAAATTGAGAGTTCATCCCTAGGAGACGCACTTCCTAGTTTGAGTCATTGAAGTTTCACCCCTAGGAGATGCACTTCCTAGTTTGGGTCTTTTAGGTTATACTTTTGTTTTAGGAGACGCACTTCCTAAATTGAGATTCCACCCCTAGGAGACGCACTTCCTAGCTTTGGTCAGTTAAATTCATTCTTAGGAGACGCACTTCCTAGTTCGAGTCATTGAGATTTCACCTCTAGGAGATACACTTCCTAGTATGGGTCTTTCAGGATATACTTCTAGGAGACGCACTTCCTAAATTGAGATTTCACCCCTAGGAGACGCATTTCCTAGTTTGGGTCATTTAGGTTTTATTTTTAGCAGACGCATTTGCTAGTCAAAGTTTCTTGGTTTTACTCACAGGAGATGCACATCCTAGTCGAGTCTTTAGTTTACTCTCATCATTGCATCAATAACATAAGTGGTTTACAGTTTTGCTAACAACTCACAAATCTTCCGAGTGCAAACTGGGGCAGAAAATTTTGTTTGTTTTGATTGCAGGCACCGACCTGGAGAACGAGGGAATTTATTTCGGAATTATTTCAAGTTTCAAGTTAGTGCAGGCACCCACCTGGAGAACGAGGGAAGTCGTTTCAGAATTCAATTCAAGTTGGAAGTAGCAGAAGCTCGTGGGAAGAATGTGAGTTGTTAGTCCGAGATGACCAACAGAAGTAGTCTCGATACAGAATAAAAAAGAAAAAAAGAAAAGAAGGAAAAAGAAAAAGAAAAAAAGAGAAGTGAATCCAAAATACAGAAGTAGAGACAAGATGTGGATTTCTCAAGACATGACTGAAGTCACAAGCACGGTGTGTCCGGTTTTGATCCGAAGAAGCCGCGGAAGAATGAATCAGCACCTACAGCTAGCAAGCATCAAGGTTCAAATCAAAAGTCTGCATGAAGAACCATTCAAGACTCAAGATCAAGCTTCAAAAGACTTATAGATAGGAATCTTGTAATTAATAGCTAATCAGTTTGTTTAGTTCTTTTAGATTTTGATTTTGATGTAATAACAGGACCGCGGACCAGAACCTCGACGGAACGGCACCTCAATCGGCTCTGCACCTCAGTATACTCCATCACTGTTCCTACTTCTGAACTACACGTGGCCTGATTCCTTTATAGCCAATGTTATATAGGCAGCTCAGATAGCAGAGCTCGGTCACATTCTCTTTAGTTTTTGGTCTCTCTAAATAAGGGTCGGGTCAAAAAACCTGTCTCGTCGTTCTTTGTCTGAAAACTCTTCGTATTTCCAGTCAAAGAGGGGCAGCTGTAGACATGTAATTTTTGACCCTCCCCAAGATTTTACATATTTTAGCATTTAAAAGAAATATTTAGTTTAGGGCTAATATCGCTATTTCAGTTAGTTTTAACTATTTTATTTTATTTTATAACAAAAATGAAAATTACAAAACTATTTTATTTTATTTAGCTAATTGATATTTTATCTAGTTACTTTTAGTTTATGTACCTTTTATAAAATTAAAAAAAATACAAAAATAGTACCTTATTTTTATCTTTATATAATCTTGAAAAAAAATAGTTTCATGTTTTAATATAGTTTAGTTTAATTAATTAGAATTAGTTTTTGTATTGTGTAGTATTTTTTATCTTATATTAAAAGGAGTTAATTGGTTTTGGACCACAATTTTAAGAGTCTTAGAGCCCAATTTTAGGACCCAATTCGGACTTAGCCCATAAATCCAAGCACAATACCCAATACCCATTAAGCTAACCCTAGAGACCCTTCTAGACTCTTCTTCTTAACAAAATAAAAACCCTAGACTACAAAAAAAGGACCCCTAATAAAAAAAGACCTAAGAGCATCAGCCATAAAAAACACACGACCCCCCCTCCCCCCCGAACTTCATCTCCTTCACCTCACCCCAAACAACCACAGCCACGACCAGCCCTCAACCAGCGACCTTTCTCCTTCTTCAACTCGTTTCCGCCCTCTCCATTTCGAACCTAGACTAGCCGTCCGCCACCCAAACAAAGCTCCTCTGTTAATAAAATTTCCGATCGTTACTGCTGCGCCGGAAGGTGACAGATCCGACAAGAAATCCGACGAACCACCAAACAGTAGCTAAAGATTGAACTCCAGCATAAAACAGTCCCCGTGACGCCCGAAATCGTCGTCCAAGCTCAGTCGAGTTGAATCCAGTGAGATCCGTTCGAAGCTTCTGATTTGAGGTCTGTTTGTGATCGCCGTTTGAGGTCTCCGGTCGCTGGTTCCGCTCGTTGTTGCCGGCAGAATCTCCGGTCCGGAATTGTCCAGTTGCTAAGTTTGTATTTACAACTCAATTCATTTAATACAAAGCTCAAACTCAGTTTTGAAGCAGTTGTTCCTTTATATGTTGCTATGATCTTGGCTTATGATTCTGTCTGTTGGTGGAAATTTTTTCTCCTGATCAATGTTCTGGTATCAACAGGTTTGTGGCTATTTTTGCAGTCCCTTTACGTTATTTTCACTTTATAGCTTTGAACGATCCTTATGAAATGAACTTCCGTTTCATTGCTGTTAATTTTTTTTTTTTATAGAAAAAGTCATTATGTTAGTAGTGCTTTCATTATGGGCTAATTTGACAAAAATGGTAGCCTAGAATGGAGCATTACAATTTTCTCACTTTCAACACTTCCTAATACTCTTGTTATGGGAATTCCTTTGTTAATTGCTATGTATGGTGAGTATTTTGGTAGTTTAATGGTACAAGTCTTAAAATCAGATTTTTACCTCAAGAATATTTGTTTGGTCTCGAAAGCACTTGGGCCGAACAAGTTTAATCTGCCAGGCCTCTTTGATTTTAGTCAATAGATTAATAGTTAGCCCACTCTTCCATAATAGATAATTATCTCATAATTTCAAGAATAGAGTAGTAATTTGTAAATATCTCTAAATAGGGATAACTTGTCAACACCTTCAATTGCCAAAATATTTCTTGACTTCCAAAATAACTCCCTCCATAATTCATGACTCTACAACAATTTCAAATTATCTTAGGAAAATAATTAACTTGAACATCTTAGCTTACTTTAGGCACGGCATAATCTATCATCGTAATTGTGTACACGTTCGCGTGACATAATTATGATTCTAAAAATAAATCGAGGTATGCGTTCGCGCAACTTCGACCAAACTTTCTTAATAATAATAAAGCGTGATTAATTGTGGACGCGTACGCGTGACATGATTTTTTACGCGCCAAATGGAATGAGTACACGTACGCATGACTCGTTTTAGGATAATTTCTTAATTAAAAGAGGTAAATGCACATAGGTTCTAAAATAAGTAATTACACAACTTAATAAGCCAAGTATAATTAATGCGACCATGCTAAAACCACGGAACCCGAGAATGCCTAACACCTTCTCCCGGGTTAACAGAATTCCTTACCCAGATTTCTATATTTCGCGGACGGTAAAACAGAGTCAAACTTCCTCGATTCGAGATTTTAAACCGGTGACTTGGGACACCATAAATTATCCCAAGTGGAGACTCTGGATTTTTGAATAAATAATCCCGTTTCGATTATCGTCACTTTAATTGGAAAAATTCCCTTATTTACCCTTTCGGGTAAAAAAGGAGGTGTGACAGAAACTACTTAGAAGCTTCCTCCAAGCGTGGTGTGTGTTCCTCCACGTGAATTCTCTTTCAAAGTATGTTAGATCTCCTTCAAATTAGGTTTATAACCCCTTTTATACGAGTTGGGGCAGTGTAGGGCTGAAATAACCTTATCCCGGGCGAAATAAAAAATGTTCCCGCCTCCAACGTCCAGGGCAGCGCCTCACGCTGGCCCTGGCGCTGAAAACAGTGAGTTTTACGTTCAATTCCTTGCTGCCTTACTTTTAAATTATAACTTCTCTTTGTTTGTCTCCACTTGGGGGGGACAAAACCCAAAGGGTGTCCCCCTTTATTTTCATTAGTTTATTTTTCTTCTTTTTTTCTTCCGTATTTTATTTAATTTTGCTCCAAATTTCTTCATCTTCACACTGTTTTATTCCTACACAGTTAAAATAAAATATTACGCACAAATTAATATAATTAACACTCAATAGACGATTAAAAGTACTTGATGTGAGGCAACAATGGGTAAATATATGCATTTTTGGCCTAATATCACAACCCCACACTTAAACTCTTGCTCGTCCTCGAGTAAGCATTAAAACCACTCTCAATAAATCAAGCCTAGAAACACCACCACTTCGGTAGATACTAATAATTAGGCCTAAATAGAAACTCAAACCATCAGATATACACTTCCTGATCATCGTGCAAGATATACAAGTCACAAACAAACAACAAACTTCTAACCTCCTAACCTCAGAGAGGGACTAACTCACCAAATTTAAGCTCGCTCACGCACTCTGTCAAATAAAGCTAATACATCACCTATCTATCATGAAACAAGTGCCCTCACAAGAATAAATAGTCCATAAACACAAATCAAAGAATTAATATAATTTAAGGACTTAGCATAAAAGAACAACTCTCGCACTCACAGACGAATTCACATGTATGCACAAAGAACCATAGGCTTGCCCATTATGTATATCTCAAATAATTAAGTATGCTCGAATAAAATCAAATAGGACTTTAATGGGTTGTAATGTTGGCTAGGGGACGAGTAGGAAAGCTATATGATAGTGACTTACACTTCCCTAAGCACTTTGCACTTTTAGACTTTATCACCCATTCTTTTCATATCTTTTCTTTATTTTTCTGGCCTCTCTTCATCAATTGCTTCACATGTATTTCCCTCATATCAAGAACATTTTTTTAAACCAATTTTTTTTCTCTTTTTTTTTCTTCATTTTTTTTCATGTCATATTCTTTTCATGAAGGCCTTTTCATCACTTTTCAGCTATTGTTGGTCACCATTTTTCACTAAATCATCCCTTCTTCAAATTTATCAATTAATATCACGGTCTAAGTAACAGTACTCAAGGAAGCAGGGTGCAAAAACTAGGGATTCAAACAAAAGGATCAAGACAAAAATACGGCTTCCAAACAAAAGGCTATAGGCTCAAAGGGCTAACTAGTGGTACAATATTTGAAAAAGCTAAAATTCACAAGACATATCAAAGAAAACCTATTATCATCTTCTAAACAGAGCAACACTTTTATTTCACTTCAATAACATGCAGGACAAGTTCTAGACTAAGATGCAAACATGGAATATATGTAAGAAATCCTCACCCCACATGGCACAAGTATCAATCTAGATGGATCAATTATACTCTAAGACAGACAGGATCATAGCGAACAACAAAATAAGAATAAGTTATATACAGAGTCACAACCCTGAGCTTAGGCGTCAGAAAGTCTGCTATTTTATTCATTACTCAAGCACTCAGTGAAAAGTATTGCTCAAGCTCAGGCCTAAATATGCTAGTATCAAACAAGGCACAAAGGTTTTCTTCTTCCTCTTTACTACTCGTAAGAAAAAAATCTAATCCTAAAAATTAAAAAGTTTACCCGGTTCAAGTTACATCCCCTGGAAAAGAACCGATGCAAAAAGAAAAGCCAAGGAGGATTATTATCTAACTAAAACTAACTAGAAAAAATTTATTAGATTTTTACCATTGGACCTTAATCCCTCAAGAAAGCTGTCCACAAAAGCCATCATCAGGAAAAGTCCCAATTTTCTAATTTTTTTTCTTTTTTCATTTTTTTCTTTTTATTTTTAACAAAAACTACTACACTAAGAACGAGTACTACAACTAAGCTAAGATAGCTCAGAAAATCACCCAAATAATCTCTTCACCCCCACTTAAAATTGTGCAATATCCTCAATGCACACTGAAAATAACAATAGGGTAAAAAAGACTCCCTAGTAGGCCAAAGGCCGAAGCATTAGCAGCTCACGGGATACTCAGACTTCTCCTAGGTATGATCCCTTGTGCGGGTACCTCACACTTAGTTTCAACCACCTGCTCGCTTTTGCACATGCCTATTGTCTTTGACTCCATGCTCGTACTCCTACAAAATACAAAAACAACACTACAAAAAATAACACAACAAAAAAAAATACACAACAAAAAAAAAAACGCAAAAGTAAAAATAAAAAAATTTGTTTAGCCTCCCAACAAGCGCTTGATTTAACGTCGCGGCACGATGCCATCCTTTTACCACTTCTCCTTCCACTTTGGGGATATAAATTGCGCCCCCAATTTTGCATCAACTTTTGTGTTACTTTCTTGGGGCGGTGGTGTGAAAATAAAAGAACCAAGCAATAAATATCGCATCTTGCACTCTTGGCCCTTAAGTGCGGGATATCATTTTGTCTTTTTGGTGTGGCAAATTTTAGAATGTAAGGGTCTTGTTCTTCATCTATACATCTCTCCAAAAGCTCGATCTCCATGTCTCCATCCAAACATAATGTAGAAGAATGTTTAGAATGAGGACCATCACGCCCCAACTCCAAAACTGCATTATTTTTAACATCCTCAATAATATATACTTCCTCAACCTCGACATCAACAACAAGAGCATGTTCTAATGATTGGTATTCTCGTTTTAGCTCCTCAATTTGGCCTAGAAGATCTTTTTCAACTTCACATAACTCATCACTAAATTGTTGGGCATTGCAGGTATCAACTTTTGCACTCAATTGAGCCTTCAAGTCGCGAATAGAACTGCCAAATTGGCCGATCTCTTGTCCCAGTTTAGCTCATCCTTCTATAAAGCGTTGCATCTCATTCATAATTTTCTCACGGAAACTTCCATATTCCTCTAATAATTTCATGTGCATATCAACAATGCGAACATCGTGTTCCCCATTATCCAATTCGCTACTCCTGTCAAACTCACAAGAATAATTAGAATCATCATAAGAAGGGATTGGAGTAGGATAACAACACTTAGGACAATTATTTTAATTTCCACCACAAATAGTACATGATTGAGATGGTGCACACAACTCGGTATTGGAAATATTTTTACAATATTGCCACAAGTGGGGTCCTTTACTATATGGACAAGGATAACAAAAACAAGAATACTTACTATCGCACCACTTTTCTTTCAAAGATGCCATGTAAAAAGGTATATAATACTAACTACACTAAACTAAAATTAAAACATTAAATAGATAAAAAGTAAAAATCTAATCTAGTATTTCTAAGTCCCCGGCAACGGCGCCAAAAACTTATTTCTCCCAAACGCACACGCAAGTATACGTGGTCGACAAGTAATATAGGATTGCAAGTCCAGATACCATACCCACATGGACTTGTGATTAACTATATATTAAATTAAACCCAAACAATCAATCTATTCAAGTGAATATCTAACTATGAATATTTCACTAAAAGTAATCTAGAGTAACAAACTAAGAGATTAAAGAAAAACGAGTGGGCAATATAAGAGACGAATTTAATGGGAGAAATATTCTAGAGCTATGGGTTAGCTAACAATCTCGTTGAGTCTTCCACTTAAATTGTCTAATTAATTTATCTGGTTTATTGGTTGACATGGTTAATGTTGCTCGTAGCCTTCTCCCAAAGTGCAACTCGCATATTCAAGCTAATCTAATGCCTATATTCCTATGGAATTAGAATTAACAAGAACGTATTAATAATTTCTGTATAGTAACCAAGCAAGCCGATTAGGTATATTTCTATCCTAACCGCAAATCCGCTCCCCCACCCCCCAAGAGTTAAGATCTTGCTCTACTCAATCTTATATGCAATCTAGAATTCTCTCTCTCGAGTTCAATCCTAGATTCGTAGATAGTATTCAATTGGTGATTAAGCAATCAAATATTTAAGAGCAAGATTGAATAAATAAACCAATATGATAAAATAATAAGAACAATTCAAGCTTCAAACTACAACGTTCATGTAGCACCCAAAACTCTAGAACTAACGAACTATGAAATTAAAGGAAGAGAAGAGAAGAGAAGAGAAACTGGTTAGAAGCATCCTCCAAGTGTGGTGTGTATTCCTTCACGTGAACTCTCCTTCAAAGTATGTTAGATCTCCTTCAAATTAGGATCAGAACCCATTTAATACGAGTTGGAGCCGTGTGGGGCCGAAATAACCTTGTCTAGGGCGGAATAGAAAAAGTTCCCGCCTCCAGCGTCCAGGGCAGCGCCTCACGCTGGCCCTGGCGCTGAAAAAAGTAAGTTTTACATTCAATTCCTTGATGCCTTACTTTTGAATTATAAATTATCTTTTGTTGTCTACACTTAGGGGGGACATAACCCAAAGGGTGTCCCCCCTTTGGTTTCATTAGTTTATTTTCCTTCTTCTTTTCTTCCGCGTTTTATTTAATTTTGCTCCAAATCTCTTCATCTTCACACCATTTTATCCCTACACAGTTAAAATAAAATATTAAGCATAAAGTAATATAATTAACACTCAAAAGACGATTAAAAGTAGTCGTTAACCTTTGTGGTGGATCGACGAGAGTGCGCCTAGCCAGGAGTGTGGTTGGTGTCACCTCCCGTGCGCTAGCTCTGCCTTTGCCGGATCTTTATTCGCCCACTCCTTCACAGAGCGTAGGTCGGTGGCTACCTAAGGAAACTCCGATTCGATCCGCCCCCCGGCTGGGAGGCATCTACCTCATCCGGATCACAAGGAGAGGCTTCGAAAAACTTCGAGATCACCGAGTTTCTCGGGAATCGAGGGGTCAAGAGCCTAATCAGGTCCCCTCACCATACCTTGTTGATAAGAGGTTAAGTGTTTACCAGTGGTTGCGCTTAACCAGATCCAAAAGGGGAGAGGACACATACCGTTCGGTGAGTGAAAGACGAGGAAATGCCGATTCCACTAGAATGTGAGGCAACAATGGGTAAATATATGCATTTTTGGCGTAATATCACAATTCTTGTGTGATTTAAGTGTGAGAACCTGAAGCTACATGAACCAGATAGAAGAGCCAGTTCCAAGTGTCTATCTTTTATTCTAGTTCAATTGTAGTAGGTATTTTCATATTGTACCTTTCAGCTTTATCTAGAAGCAATTGTAATAGGTACTTTGAGTATTCAAGTTAGAGTTAACTTGAAGTTGTCGCAACAGTTAGAGGCTGGTTGCCACAACGGGATTAGAGGTAATCCATAGGTTTACGAAGAGTTTTTGTAAATGCTATTTTGGCTCAGTAATTTAGTGAAGTGTTGGGAAAAATCCTACTGAGTGGTGGGTCGTGGTTTTTTCACAATTTGAGCCGGGTGTTTTTCACGTAAAAATACTTGTGTTCTTTACTTTTCGCATTTATTATTTTCGCAATAGTAGGTTAAGGAACACATAGAAGAATCAGGTCCTTCTATAGTCTGTGCACGCGAAAATTGGACACCACACAAATCATCCCACTCTTGTGTGGCACTGAAGTATAAAACATCAATTGGTATCAGAGCGGGTTATTCTTTAAGAGGCTAACACCTTAGGAACATATCAAGATGAGTGCACCAGCTGGAAACTGGGAAGGGCAATATATTGCTAGGCCACCACTCTTTAATGACCAGTACTACTCTTCGTGGAAAAACATGATGAGATATCACATCATAGGAGATGACTATTGTGAGCACGTGATTTTTACCCTATATGAATTACTCCCAGAAATTCAAAACAAAATAACTTTTTTTCAGTGTTTGCAATTTTGTGGATTTTTGTGACATTTTTGTTTTTGTTTGCATTTGTCTGCGCATGTTAATTTTGTTTAATTAATGAAAATACAAAAATACGTTGCATTTGCATTTAGGATTTGACTTTGCATTTTTAAGAATTAATCAGTAATTAAGTGTTTATAAAAGGAAAATCACAAAATAACTATTTGCGCCTTTTAATTTAGTTTTTGATTTTTGATAGTTGTTCCTTTAATTTGGGTTTTAATTATTTGTGATAATTATTATTTAGAATTAATTAGTATTTTTGATAGGTTAATTTGGTTTTATGATTTAATTTGGGATTTCATTTATTTTAAGTTTGAAAAAAAAAGGAATTAAAAAGAGAAATAAGAAGAAAAAGGAAAAGAATGAAAAAGAGGTCTGATTTTGGGCTTTTACAATTAAATTTCCCAGGCCCAATCTATTTTCCCCAAAATCCGCCCCAGTCTTAGCCCAAATCCCATTCAACCCAAATAATTTCGACCCATTTCACCCAGGCCCCAACCCAATTCCAGCCTTACCCGCCCCAACCCGCCTGCTAAACCCGACCCGCTCCACAAATACATACACTAATACACACAGATAAGACCCAACAAATCAAAATCCCTAACTCCACGCGCACTGTTCATCGTCTTCTTCACAAAGCCGCGTTTCAACTCGCCAAATCCATGGCGAGTGATTCCAAATCCCTAACCCACGCGTCCCTCCATCTCTCCTCTTGCGTTTCTAACGATTTCTGACGCCAAGATTCCCCTCTCCTCTCACTCGCTCGAATTTGAGATATATCTCACGATTGGAAGGTTCTGGAACGAGGCGCTGGATGAGTGTGAGGCGTTGGATTGATTTTACTCAATCCGAGCCCCACATTCATCAGGGGTTCGTTTTCAAAAAGGAACCTGATCTGATTTTGAGGAGGAGAATTCCGGGGTAAAAATCGGAGAGGAAAAGAGTTTGGGGGATTTTTGAGCTTCTGATCTCTCTTCTCTGAAGTATTTTCTTTCAAAGGTTCAAGGTAAGCATATACTTTTTTTAAAAAGAATTTTCTCAATCCGGCCTTGAGTTCCAAAGAGTGAAAAATGAATTAAAGTTNTGTTGAGTTCGCTGCTGTTCGCAGGTTCGAGTTCGATTCGTTGTTGTCTCCTCGTTCAGATATTAGACTTGAGTCTCGCTCGATTAAGTTATTGTAATTGCCGAGATCCTATTAATTGAAAACACTCATTGAGGTCTGTTTCTGATTCCCTCTTATTCTTTTGATGTGATTTTAGTATGATAGGAGTTTGGGATAATCGATTTGTATAGATTTAAATGTGGTTTGCCTAGTACTGAGCTAATTTTGTTTACCACAGATTTTTGAGATGCTCTGTTCTCTTCCTTGCGCTGGAACTTTGTTTTAATTTCGGATCTGATTGTTTGTCGAATGCGTTTGATTAAAGTCGGATTTGATTTTTGGTCGTTTGAGTTAGTGAAACACATAATATTGTTGCTGGAATCAGTTTTGATTAACTCTTTGATAAAGAAAAGTTACCACTGTTCAAATGAATCACATAATGGTTGACCGAAAACCTGAACAGTGATGTTTTTGAACCAAATGGTTAGTTTTGTCGTTCTTCGTTTTTCACTTTCATTCTGTTTCGCTGCTGGTATATGTGTAGATTTGCGCTATTTTCCTTCTCTTGCTTGAAATCTATCTGCATTGTTACAGCTATAAGAGCTTTGTTCTTTTGCGCTGCTAAAACAGTTGATTCAAGTAATGAATGGTGCTGAAATATGCAGTATTTTGGGACATTTGTTCGGACTGTTAGCCTGCTGAAAATCTGCCTCTGTTTCATTTTTTGTGTCTCTCCTTCGCACGTCTCTGTTATTTTTCTTGTGTTTACTCCTTCCAAGGATCGGCAGGCCGTCGTAATTCATTCGAGAGTTTCATATGATATTCGAAACTGCCTACTTGTCTATCGTTTCTCTTTCAAAATAGATCTGCCTTCTTGTTGAAAATACATGGCAACTTGTGCTACACTTGTGCTAGGCAGTTGTGACTATGAGACGAATCAAGAACCATAGTGTGTTTTGTTTTCCTGAGTTTGTTGCGAGTTTGTGTTCCCTTTGCTGGTATAAGCTCGAAGTAAGCTTTGTGTGCTATTCTGCAATTTTCTGTCTATTAAAACATTGTTGGGGCGTCTTGAGTTAGTTACGTTTTCTTAAATCTATGATGGATCAGTTTTTCTTAATAAGGGAAGTGATAGCATTTGGGGTGTTCTGGGGGCTAAAGACAGCTTAATCAAAATGGGGTTACATCACAAGAATTAACAGAAGTGAGGTAGTGGTCAGATTGGAAATGGTTTAATGCTGGAGTACTTGGTAGAAACTGAAGGATCGGGCCTTTTGCTCAAATTTTAGCCTTGCTTCCCACTCTTTTATCTGTACGAGTCTCTTTGTCATTTAGGGTGTTTTTTTTTCGTTTGGCTCTTGAAGATCTTTATGTTTAAGTTGAGTTGATGAAGCTTTAAGATGGTATATGAGAACTTTGATATTCAAATGGTTGGAAGTTGCTGATTCTAGATAAAAGCACAAATTGTAGATATTAAGTTGAAGTAGCGGCATTGGTTACATGATTTCTTAAAGGTGATTCTGATTTGCTGGATGTTGGTGGTTCAATGGATCACATTTTGGCTCCTAATAATAAGTCTCACCCCTCCTCCAGTAATTTCAATTAATTTAGGAACTTATAGATCTGACTCTTTCTTAATATTCTGTTTTAGATGTTAATGCTATGATATGTATGGATAACAATTAGGTGCACGTTTCTTTTTTGTATGAAATCCCTGCATCTTCAATGTAGCAGAATTCTTAGCTACTTAATATTTGTTTATTCCAGTTGTTCCATCAGTTTGTTCTAATTTCAAATGGTGCGACATTTTAGCGTGCTTGTGTCTACTATGCAAAGGCTGCATGTGTTGAAAAGCCCAGACCTCGTTTAAAATATAATTGTGATTTTGTACACGTTCGCGTGACATAGTTACGATTCTAAAACCAACTTGGAGTATGCGTTCGCGCAACTTCGATCAAATTTTCTTAATAATAAAAATGGGATTTCATAGGCTTCTAATTAATTTAGTTCATATAGTCCGAGGTTTGCCTTGCAATGTGAATCATATATGGACCTTGTATTAATTTCTTATGGATTAGATACAAATGATTAATATTTCGTAGAATATCCTTTAGGGCCGTCTTAAAATACTATCATGATTGTGTATACGTTCGCGTAACATAATTACGGCTCTAAAAACAAAACCAGAGTATGCGTTCGCGCAACTTTGGCCCAAATTTTCTTAATAATAATAAAGCGTTATTAATTGTGGACACGTTCGTGTGACATGATTTTTGACGCGCCAAACAAGCGGGTATACGTACGCGTAACCCGTTTCAAGATAATTTCTCTTATTTAAAAGCGGTGAAGGAATTAAAAGAACATAGGTTCTAAAATCGGTAATTAAACAATTTTAGTAAGCCAAGTATTATCAAAGCGACCGTGCTAGAACCACGGAACTCGGGAGTGCCTAACACCTTCTCCCGGGTTAACAGAATTCCTTACCCAGATTTCTGGTTCGCAGACATAAACAGATTCAATCTTTTCCTCGATTCGCGATTCAACCGGTGACATGGGACACCATAAATCTCCCAAGTGGCGACTCTGAATCTAATAAATAATCCCATTTCGATCGTCACTTAAATTGAAAAAAACTCCCTTTATTATACCCTCTTTACAGGGGTGTAGTGAAAAAAGGAGGTGTGACAGCTATGAGCTATGGGACATTGTCACCGATGGTCCATTGGCTACCTTAAAGAAAAATGCTGAAGGAGTAGATGTGCCAAGGACAAGAGCTGACTACACTGCTGAAGACTTGAGGAAATGGAAGAAGAATGCAAAAGCCAAGAAATGGCTTGCTTGTGGACTTCGTCCAGATGAGTACAGCAGAATACAAGGTTGTACCGCTACTAAGCAAATATGGGACACACTGCAAGTGGCTCATGAAGGAACACCTCAGGTGATGAGATCCAGAGGAACTCTACTGTACTCTAAATATGAGAGTTTTGCTATGAAGGAAGGAGAAACCATTCAAGAGATGTATACAAGGTTTACAACACTGAAAAATGAACTGAAATCTCTTGGAAGGATTATTCCTGAAGAAGAAAGGGTTGAAAATATATTGACCAGAGTTTTACCTATCACGCGGGAGAGCAAAATCACTACCATCCCTGAATCAAAGAATATTGCCGCTTTCCCACTAGATGAATTGATTTAGAATCTTACTACCTGTGATCTTAGGAGACGGACCATGAAGATGGATGTACCTAAGAAGGAAAGAAGTTTGGCTCTCAGAATCACTGAAGGTTCTGATCTAGAAGATGATGAAATGGCCATGATCACCAAAGATTTAAAGAAGTATCTAAGAAGAGGAAAGGGTTCTTCAAGAAGTGGTAACTACAACAAATCAAAAGCTCCTGAGAAACAAACCCATGATGGCTGCTACAAATGTGGAAAGACTGATCACCACATCAAGAACTGTCCTCTGTGGGAAATTGAGTGGAAGAAGGAAAGAGCTAAACAAAGGAAAATGAACAAGGAACAAGTTCAACCCAAGAAAAGCAACATCAAAGGTCAACAAAGGCTATGGTCGCTGCTTGGGGAGATAGCACAGATGAAAACTCAGATGATGATGATGATGATAATGATGAACGAGCACTTACGGCTATTGGAGTATCTGACGAAGAAGCTGGGGTCCAAGTGAAAGAGAGCACCTAAATATGGTACATGGATAGCGGCTGCTCAAAGCATATGACAAGAAACAAGAACCAGTTCCTTTCACTTGCGGACCTTAAAGGAGGTAATGTCTCCTTCGGGAATGGGAAGAAAGGTGAAATCATTGGGGTTGGCAAGGTAGGTAAGACTGATTCTCACTCTATTGAGAATGTCTACATGTTCGATGGACTGAAATACAGTCTAATAAGTGTATCACAACTGTGTGATAGAGGTAACATGGTTGCATCCACCTCTACAAAATGCTTTGTGACTAATCTTATCACTGACAAGATAGTTTTGCAGGGAAAAGAGTGAACCATATATATATATATATATTGGATATTTCCACACTCTCATATAATGAACTCAAATACTTAAGTGTGTTGGATAATGATCCCCTCCTTTGGCACAAAAGACTTGGACATGCCAGTCTAGGTCAACTCAACAAACTAGTCTCTAAGGACTTGGTAATAGGACTGCCTAAAACTAAGTTCAAGGAAGATAATGTTCATGAGGCTTGTGCAGGTTAAGCAGGTAAGATCCTCTTTCAAAAGCAAGAAAATGGTAATTACCACCAAAACGATGGAACTGGTCCATATAGATCTTTGTGGACCAATGAGAACTCTGAGCAGAGGTGGTAAGAGATATGTTATGGTACTTGTTGATGATTACTCTAGGTTTACTTGGACATTGTTTCTAACATCTAAAGATGAAACATTTGACATGCTCAGTTCTTTTGTTAGAAAAACTCAAAAACAACTAGGTAATCAACTTGCATCAATTAGGTATGATCATGGTACTGAATTTGAAAATGCTAAATTTGCTGAATTTTATGATGAGCATGGCATAAATCATAATTTTTCTGCTCCTATGACTCCACAACAAAATGGAGTAGTTGAAAGAAAGAATAGGACATTGGAAGAAATGGTTTCTAGTAAACAACCTCATAATTTCTAGGCAGAAGCTGTGAACACTGCATGTTACATCATAAATAGGTGCATTACTAGACCTCTTGTTGAGAAGACTCCCTATGAGTTACTTAAATGTAGAAAGCCAAATATGTCCCATCTTAGGACATTTGGATGCAAGTGTTTTGTACACAATAATGGTAAAGACCCCCTAGGTAAGTTTGATCCCAGAAGTGATGGGGGAGTATTCTTGGGATATTCTTCATATAGTAAAGCTTATAAGATCTATAACAAAAGAACTATGTGTGTAGAAGAAAGTGTACATGTGGTTTTTGATAAAACTAGCATTCTTTCTATGAGACATGAATATGAAGATGAAACAGTTAGGCTGGTAATAAACTCAAATGAAACCACAGCCCAGACTGAAGCTGCACTAGAGGAAGGAATCGGTACTCTACCCAGGGCAACCTGACAAGGGGAATTGAACCTCAAACCTCGAGGGAACCTGTCCATGAACCTGTTCCTTGGCAACAAAATATTGAAGGAATATCTCGGGGCAACCAGCTGGTTGTGAAACCTTATAAGTACCAAAGTTCTTATCCCATTGAGAACATAATTACTGATCCAACCTCCGGAATCAAAACCAGATCTTCTCTGAAGAATATTTGTGCTTTGATGCTTTTCTATCTCTTATTGAACCTAAGAATGTTGCTGAGCCTTTGCAGGATGCGGACTGGGTGAATGCAATGCAGGATGAACTCAACCAATTTGAGAGAAGTCAAGTTTGGAATCTGGTACCAAGACCCAAGGACAAATCAGTAATTGGCACTAAATGGGTCTTCAGAAACAAACTCGATGAAAATGGAACAGTTATAAGGAACACGACAAGATTGGTGGTTCAAGGATATAGTCAAGAGGAGGGCATAGACTATGATGAGAATTTTGCTCCAGTTGCAAGATTGGAAGCTATTAGACTCCTTATAGCCTTTGTTGCTTACATGGAATTCACTCTCCATCAGATGTATCAAGAGTGCCTTCCTCAATGGATATCTAAAGGAATTAGTGTTTATCAAACAACCTCTAGGCCTTGCAAGCAAGGAATGTCCTGATCATGTGTACAAGCTTGACAAGGCACGTTATGGGCTCAAGTAAGCTCTAAGATCATGGTACGAAAGACTACCAAAATTCTTGATTGAGCATGACTACAAGAGAGGTAAAATTGACAATACTTTATTCTTGAAAGAAAAAGGTAAAGATATCTTGGTAGTTCAGATATATATTGATGATATAATCTTTGGAGCAACTACTGATAAGTTAGGTAAAGAATTTGCTAAACTAATGGGGAGTGAATTTGAAATGAGTATGATGGGTGAGCTTAAATTCTTTTTAGGCTTACAAATTAAACAAAACTCAAATGAAACTATGATAATCAACAGAAATATGTGAAAGAGTTGCTTAAAAGGTTTAAAATGAAATATTCCAAAGAAATCGATATTCCTATAGCAACAACCACAAAATTGGATATAGATGAACCTGGTTCATATGTTGATCAGAAGTTGTATAGGGGAATGATTGGTTCTATGTTATATCTCACTGCTAGCAGACCTGGCATTGTTTCCAGTGTAGGCCTTTGTACTCGATTTCAGGCAATTCCAAAGGAGTCTCACTTGACTGTTGTCAGGAGAATCTTGAGATGCTTGAAAGGCACCACTAACCTTTATCTTTAGCATCCAAAAGGTAGTAATTTAACCTAGTAGGATATGCTGATGCTGATTATGCAGGTTTTCTTGTGGATAGAAAGAGCACCTCAGGTATGGCACACTTTCTTGGCTCATGTCTTGTGTCTTGGGCTACCAAAAAGCAAAATTCTATGGTCCTATCTATTGTTGAAGCTGAGTATGTTGCTGCTGCCTCATGTTATGATCAATTGTTATGGATCAAACATCAATTAATGTATTTTGGAATTAATTTAAGTTGTATCCCTATATTCTAAGATAACACTAGTGCCATTAGTATTACCAAGAACCCGGTTCATCATAAGAGGACTAAGCACATAGATGTTAGGCATCATTTTTCGAGGGACAACTATGAGAAGGGTTTGATCACAGTGGAATTTTGTGCTACTGACAAGCAAATAGCTGACATCTTCACAAAAGCTCTAAGTAGAGATCACTTTGAAAGGAACATGTTAGAACTAGGGATGATTAAGATCACCTAAAAGGAACCAGTTCTAACTCAAAAAATTGGTTAGAAAATTGTGAATTTTTGTACATAATTAGATTAGATTTTTCTCAGTCTCATACTTTCATAAGTATACTCTTGTGCCATGTGCTAATATGACTCATTAATCTCTAATTATATTATCTCTATTTTCTTGGAAAATTTAGACTTACACAAGAGATATTTTAATGAATAACCTGGTTCATCGAGATTATTTGGTACCTATTCTCCACTCTGCATTGTTTGAAATAATTATATTTAGATCATGATTAAGAGAAGAGTCCCATTCAATCCCAAACCCCTTTGGACTTATCCGTTACAAAATGGACTGGTTTTGTTAGAAAAGGGAGTCCAAATCGCATTAAGTGCCTAGATCCTAGGGATCTCTTCAACGTCTTTTCAAAACAGAAATTCAATTTGATTAGACTTCTGAGAGACTGCCGTTACCCATTTAAATACTCCTCTTTAAATTGATTAGGCTTAGTGTCTTCTTCACTTAAACTTTTCAAGCCGTCAAAATATTCTTCACCTTCTCTCATCTTCCAAACACACTGAAACTCTTTTTTCTTACACCCAAGAATAAAAATGGCTAACGTTTGAGAATCCATCATTACTACCCAAGGAAAACTCACCCACACCATATGATACACCTTTAACTACTCCCATCTCTAAGAAAGAAAGGGTAAATGATGGCTTGCAAGGTTGTCACTGTGGAGAGCAAAAAAAAAAATCAAAAATTAAAAGCGAGTAGGGAAGGACCTCAGAAATCTGATGAGTCCTTCAAGTTTGCAATTGAGGGGGAAGAAACGGTTTCTTCTAAGACATAGCAGGTAACGTCTGGCCCCAAAGTTACTCCTAAAATTGTTTTTGAGGTTGCTACGAATTTGGTGACTAGGTTTGTTCTTGTAGGATCTATGGCAGGTATTGAAGCTACTGAGTTTGGAAAGGTGGGTGGTAAAAATAAAAAGAGAAAAGAAAAAGAGAGAGAGGGTGATCGAAGTACTGTGAGGGGAATGGGAAAAGGAGTGGCTGAATTTTCACCCACTCTTGCTGGCTTAACTAAAAAATCAGGTGCTATGGTAGTTTAGGGTGAAGAATCTGATGGAAAAAAGGAGAGAAACAGGTGGAAGTGGGTCTGGAGAAGCTGCTGATGGGTTGGTTAGACTATGAAAGAATATTGAAGAACCTGTTCCATCTGAATAGGAAACCCTCGCAGACCTACAGAAAAGGGTGATTGACAGTTACAATCCCAAGAAGAAAGGAAGTTCAGGAGCTAGGATCCCTGGCACTGCCAGGGCAAACAAGAAGAGAAAGGCTACCTCTTCTATCCCTATAGGAATTCCTCCCACAAGAGGAAGAGCTACAAGGAGTCAGAAGAAGCAGAATGAGGCTAACTAGAAAAGGCCGTAGAGGAAAGTAAGAGAAAAGTTGCTGCTAAGGGAAAGAAGAAGGTATTTGAGCCTGTTGAGGCAGTTGCAATTGATGAGATAGACCGGTCCTTCGAGATGAAGAGTAGACAAAATATGAGGAGGTTATGACTCCAAAAGCTAAGAAAGTCAAGACTTCCTCAAAGAAGTATGTTTAAGAAACAAGGTCTGCTGAGCCATCTACTTTGGCTAAAAGAACCAGGTCTGCATTAAAATCAAGAAAAGTGAAAATTATGGAGGAAGAAGAATGGAGTGGAGAAGAAGAAGAATAAGAAGAATCTAATGTTGAGAAGGAAAAGATGGTTAAGTTTGGGAAAAGAACCATCTTAAAAGGTAGACTCCTCAGGGACTTGGAAGAGGAAGGAATTTTACTGCTGCTGGAGAAGTTACAGTTGCAAGGTTGGAAGGACATGATCCTTCAAATAGATGGAAGGCTGGCCAGAACTGAAATTGTGGAGTTCATGGCAAACTGTGAGATCAAAGATGGTAGGGTCACCAGTGTTGTACAAGCAAGGATTATTTTTGGGCAAACACTATAATTGCTTGTGACTATGAAGTCCAAACCACTCCTAATGAATCTGGTTCATCCAAAAAGGTACTAGTAAATAGCAAAGTGCGAGCTTTGGTGCAAGAAAGTGGGGCTAAGGATGCTGAGATTGTTAGGCTGAAGAAGAGTTAGCAGAGGTGGAGACTGAGAGAGATGCTCTTAGAGTTGAGCTGGCAAAAGAGAAGGAGAAGAATGATGGCATTCTTCAGGATATGCTGAAACTGCTCCTTCCCAGCCTTAATCCTCCTAGCCTAGTGTAGATCAACCAGTGACCCAGTTCGGGATTTTTTTTGTTTTTTTGCTCATGATCTAGTGTTCTTATTTCTTTTTATGCTTTGTGGTAGGATTTTATCAATCAAGCCCTTTTCTCTAACTGTTTGTTAATATTTCTTAGATGGCTAATATCCTTAGGTTGATAGATGATGCTTAAATCCATGATTGCATTTGAAGTAGCCCCAGTGGCCATGAGTAATTTCTATTAAAATCTGGTTATCTCACATAATTATGCAACTTTTTGATGATGCCAAAAAGGGGAATTAGATTGTGCTTTTACTTTGGACCGTGATGTTTATAACCTAATGAATCTGGTCCTTGATGATTAGTGACTTTAAAAAGATAAAATGTTCTAAATTTGTGTTGATGTTGAGCTGAGTTGAATCAAGGCCTACGCTGATGAAAGCACAAAGTTTGTCATCATCAAAAAGGGGAAATTTTTTGTCCCAAGTGAAGTTGGTTTTGAAGATTGACAAAGGAACTCAAGCATGAACCAGGTCCATCCACAGTTAACACAGACACGGACAGAATTAAGCATAAGGATGCACGTGAGGGAGATAGGCTTAACTTGTTATATCTGATATCTCCTGATCAAAAAGGTTGCATAATTGATAAGGAGAAGTACTCCTTACTCAAAGAGAACACTATTCAACATAAGGAAGGAGTTAGATGTTGAAGTTAACTAGAACTCTTCTACCAAGGAAGAGTAGAATTAGAACTCTAGTTATTTTCTATTCTACTAACTCTATAAATTGCAGGATGTTCTCACTTTATAGGTACGCACAAAAGCTGAAATTAAACGTGAGTTGAGAGCAAAATAGCAAGGCATTTTGCATGCAATTGTTGTGTAATTTAAGTGTGCGGACTTGAAGCTACATGAACTAGATAGAAGAACCAGTTCAAGTGTATATCTTTTATTCTAGTTCAATTATAGTAGGTATTTTCACATTGTACCTTTCAGCTTTATCTAGAAGTAATTGTAATAGGTACTTGAGTATTCAAGTTAGAGTTAACTTGAAGTTGTCGCAACAGTTAGAGGTTGGTTGCCCCAATGGGATTAGAGGTAATCCTTAGGTTTGCAAAGAGTTTTTATAAATGTTGTTTTGGCTCAGTGATTTAGTGAAGTGTTGGGGAAAATCCTACTGAGTAGTAGGTCGTGGTTTTTCACCTTTTGAGCTGGGTGTTTTCCACATAAAAATATTTGCGTTCTTTACTTTTTGCATTTATTATTTCCGCAATAGTAGGTTAAGGAAGACATAGAAGAACTAGGTCCTTATATAATCTGTGCACGCGAAAATTGGACACCACACAAATCACCCTCCCCCCTCTTATGTGACATTAAAGTATAAAACATCAAATACTTAATTATTGAGTTACCTTACTTGAAGTTGTTATTTCTTGGGGATATCTTATTGCTGAATTTTGGTGTTGAAGTTATAAGGTCGTGTTTCATATTGAGGCAAGTTGTAAATTTTTGAAATACTATTCTTGTTAAGATATTCACTTTTGGTTGCTATTTTTGAGACTCTTGTGCATATTTTGGTTGAGCCATGAGCTATTTATTGTGGAAATATTATTATTGTTGACTTCTGTGGCAAGTTGTGGTATTGGGCACCTGAGGTGCGATTTGTGTTACGTTGTGATATTGATACACATGCGGTGGTATAAGGATAGGGGTTTATACGCATGCGGTGAGATAAGGCGGGCTTGATACGCATGTTGCTAGTAGGGTAACTACTTGAAGCCATGCGGTGTGATAAGGTGGGCTAAAACTGGGTAGCTATTTCGGAAAAATAATTTTCAAAACTAAATGTAAGGCTCCCACAGTGATATAAGGAAAGATTGTGATTTGATTGGTGAAATGAGACTACGAGCCGGTACCTCGGTAGTGATTCTTGTTGATATCTTTCAGTTACATCACTTGTGTTTTGTTTGCATCATTTTCTTAGCATTCTTATTATGTGTTTATTCCGTGATGTCGCAATTGCCTTCATCTCAGTGTAGCTATTCTTGCTATATTTCCTCCTTGTATCATTGACCTTGATTTCATTATGATACTATACTGTACCTGCTCAGTTTCTTTATTATTCCAGTAGGTGTCTTAACCCGACCTTGTTACTACTCTACCGAGGTTAGGCTTGATACCTACTAGGTACCGTTGTGGTATACTCATACTACGCTTCTGCACATCTTTTTGTGCAGATCTAGGTACTTTATACCAGCCTAGGCATCAGTGAATCGATCTTGGATCAAAGACTTCAAGGGATACCTTTCGGCGTCCGCAGGCCTCGGAGTCACCCTTCTATCTAGTTCTACTTCATTCTCCTTTTTATAGATACTGTTCTATAGGGATGTTCAGTATACTCATGTAGAGCTTATGATTCAGTATCACAAGATTTTGGGTGTTATGTCCAGTTGTGTTGCGGGGTCCTTTTTATGATAGCTAATGGTTAAATTGAAAGTTTTATTACTATATCCGTTAAATTCTTCATGTATGCTAGGCTTATTGGTAGAATATATGAGTCCACCAAACTATATAGAGACCAGGTCCTTTATAGGTTCCCACTGATAGTGCTAATGAAATTGTCAGTAAATGGAACAGGGAGTTTTTACATGGAAAAATCCTTGCTCAAGGGGATAAAAAACCACGACCTACACTGGTAGGATTTCAACTTCACTATGATCAACTTTAGATTACAACCTATGCAATCTAGGAATTGAAACCTTAATCCCTCACTAACTTGTAATACACCTATTACAAGCCACTTTGCAATACACCTATTACAAAGACTTCAACTCATGACTAACTCTAGTCACGACACAAACACTGAAGGTTTATGGTTTACAAGGGGTTCCTTCTAGATAACCAAAGTAGGAATTACAATGAATAACTAATACAAAGTTACAACTCAACTAAGGACATACAAGATACTTGTTGTAGGAACTGGTCCGTAGTAGTGTTGTACTTTGTTCTTGATTGCACTTGAGAATTGAATGCTAAACTGAAGAACGGTTGGAGTGCTTGAAAATTCTCAAGTTTTAAGTGATGTTTTGTTATATTCTCTTTGTTAATACAACTTAGATGACATTACTTGAATGATGTAATCACTTGGTTGGTCAAAGGGGAGTGACTGCAGTACTGTGCAGCACATTTTACGTGTACAGTGCAGGTAGTCACTTTCCAGTTGTAGACAGATGACTTCGTACTGTTGTCAGGGAAAAATAAGGGGATCAGGTCCCTGTGTTGATTCTTTATCTTCTGAAATCATAACAACTCACATTAGCTGGAGTCCGATGATTTGAGTTGTGTACCAAGTGTGTCAGGTTCCTTATCCGGTTCATTGACGGTAAGTTTATTAGATCATCAAAACATAAAGATACCGTAAACCCATCAATTTCCCCATTTTTTAATGATGACAAACTTAGAAATTGATAACACATGTTTAGAGCAAAATAAACCAGATGGAGTAACATGAACTTCACAAGTCCCCCTGACTTTATGCTTCCCCCTTAATCAGATCCCTGTTTCAATTATACTTCCCCCTTTTGGCATCATTAAAAATACACAAGCAAGCAATCAGCATAAAGAAGTCTAGCCTAGCTAACTCATGCCACATATGTGCACACAACATGATAGAAAAGAGAAACTGAGAGACATAGGCATTAAACAACAAAAGAGGATAGCTTTTATAAAACATAAGCCTTTGCCATTATAGCAAAGGCAAATTAGCAGTACAAGGAAATTCTATCCACACCACAAAAAGAAAAAGAAAAACAACTACCATAGAGTTATGAAAAACAAAAAGAGATAATCCAGAAACTGGTCACTGAAGGGTTAGCCTAGGGGACACTAGGAGGAGAGGGCTTAGAAGTTGCAGCAAGGGTGTTGAGAATGAGATCAATTCGGGCATTGGCAGACATATGCTCTGCGAGCAGTTTCTCCTTCAGGTTCTCCACTTGTTGCTTGAGATCAGCATTTTTTTTATCAGACAAGCGATCTCCCCATTTGACCCTGGTGCCCCTTGGGCCTGCTGACTCTCCAGATTGGCATTCCTTGCCTTCAACTTTCGAATCTCCTCAGTAGCACTATTTTGGGCATTGACAAGCTGAGAGATTGTTGAAGTGCTTCCTACCCCTCCACCTTTTTCAATACATTCACATTTCTCCAAAGTAGTTTGAGAGAAGGTCTGCTTCTTGGTCCCTATCTTGTCCCAAAGGCACATCAAAGAACTTGAAGACATGCTTGAGAAGAAATCCATAAGGAAGACCATGGTTTCCATCTTTGAAAGTTGCCACCTTTTGCACGTGCTCAATCATGATGGCTGGCAAGTTTACAGTGCGGAATCCATCCAGTGCTTCCATCAAATACAGATCAGACATGGAAGTGATGGACCTTCTCTCAGCACGGGGTAGAAAAACCTTGTTTAACAACTCAAATAATAGCTGATAAACAGGAAGCAGAGCTTTCTTGTGTACATGTTCCCCCGCTGGACTGCGCCTTCCTTCACAATAGCATTCCTAAAATTTGACCCACACACATTCTTGACAAAGGACATAACATCAGCAGGGACCTTAAGTATGTTCCCAAGTAGAGCAGCATCCAAAACAATATCAACTCCATTGACTAAAGCACAAATATGGTCAGATTTAACAGGAAAGAGGTCTGCATAGAAACTTTTGACCTCATATTCATAGACTTTGGGCACATCCACTTTGAACAGATGTCCCCACTGTTGAAATTCGACCATTTCTAGTAGTTGCCTCATACCAGCCATTTTAGAGATTTCTGGTTCAAAAGTGCGACCCCACAGAACATTTTGGTACCTCAATCTTTCTTTACCGGACAGACTTTCACGTTTCACTTTCTTCAAAGAATCAGGTTCCCTCATAGTTTCCAACATTCTTTTCCCAGACTTCACACTTGATTTACCCTTTCCACTTGATTTCACTAACATTTCCTCATCAGACAATGACTGTTCATCCACTACTTGTTTCAACGTGTCACCACTTTTCACTGACTTTGAACTTGGCGTAGCAACACCTTCCTCTGAAGCATTTTCAGCAAATCGCTTCTTTTTATGAGACCTTTTAACCAAGGAACTTGGTTCCTCTTCTGCTTTCTTATCCACTTCCACTACAGGAATGTTCTTGTCACATACAACCTCTCCATTTTTCACCAGCCTCTTCTTCTTCTTCTGGCTACTCCTTTTACTCTTCTGCAAGGCAGACTCAAAAGCCTCCTTTTCCTGCAACCTAGTGGTAGGTCGCTTAGGAGAGGGCTCAGGAGTGGCTACTGGCCTCTTTCTGGCAATGAACACATCTAGAGCCACATTGTCCTGGTCTTCTTCATCACTAGACTGCATGATAGGAGCCAAAATTTCCAGAGGTTCAACATCAAAGTGAGGAGAAGGAGCAGGATCGAAACGGACCTGGGAAGAGGATCCTTGACCTGTTTCCTCCGGAGAGGGGTCGGGTCCTTCAAGAAGGGTCCCAATAGTTTCTTTTGGTGCAGAATTTTCAAAGAGCACCACAACTCCTTCTTCCACTGACAAATGAGTCTCTATTCTCTGAGACTCAGGCATAGAAGAGGCGACCCCATACACTATACCCTCAACAGAGATGGTCAAAATATTTTTTTATGTCTCCTTTCTCTAGAGATTCCATGGGTGCAACAACCTTTGAGACAGGATACTTAAAGATTGATCAATACCAAACTCTGAAAGCTTTTCTAACTGTGGAGTCTCACTCTGTTCTCCATCTTTGTTTTGTTCTGTGAGAATCTCAAGCGACAGAGATGGAATGCTATGGAGTTTGGGGGTTTCTGAGTTCTCAACACTTAGAGGGAGAGAAATGTCTGAGGGAGTAATAGAAGAAATAGAGGATGAAGGGGAAACAAGTGTAGGAGTATCATCTGTAGTGGTGTTGGAAAAGGGAATGGTGACGGAGGAGTCAAGGTTTTCTTTGACTATGGTGGGAATTATCGGTTGATCTTCAGCCATGGTGGAGAAGAAGTTTGAAAGATCTGGAGAGGGACTGAAGAGAAAGAAGGAGAGATTTGAGATCGTTCAAAGTTATGAGAGGGTTTTAATGGAAAAGGAGACAATTATGAGGGAGAGAGAGAGAGAGAGAGAGAGAGAGAAACTGATTCTGAAATAGCAGTAGTTGTATGGGTAGATACAATATTTCGGAGGGAAGTGAAGGGATTTGAATGAAAAGACGTGACATACAGGGTCTGAAAAGGTTGGTGAAATGGCAATTAATTTTTGTTTCCTTTTAAGATATGTATGAAAAAGCACAAGATTACTAACCTGTGGTACAAGAACCTGGTTCTTGACCTATCCTTCAAAAATTCTCAATCCTCTTTTACCTATCATGCAATGCTTCTGCAGCTTCTATAATCATCATGCGCGTCTACCTGCAACGGTGTTGAAGTGAGTTAGACTTGGCCGGAAAACACTTTAGCTAATGTTACCTGAATGTGACTTTCCTATCCATATGGTGGGAATCAAGTTCTCAATTAGGATTTATTAGCCCCAACTCCAGCCTATTTCTCTCAAAATGTTCTCTACTCAGTGCTTTGGTGAAGATATCTTCAATTTGGTCTTCTGTACTGCAACTTCATACATATAAGCCCTTTCTCCACATTGTCTTTGAGAAAATGCTGTCTCACATCAATGTGCTTGGTTCTTTTATGTTGGACCGGGTTCTTGGCCAAGCTGAGAGCACTGGTGTTGTCACATAGAAGAGGCACACAGTCAGTGTACACACCAAAATCTTCCAATTATTGTTTGATCCATAGGAGCTGAGCATAGCTGGAAGCTGCAGCAACATATTCTACTTCAGCTGTTGAAAGAGTAACTGAGTTTTGCTTCCTTGTGCCCCATGAGATGAGACACGATCCTAGAAAGTGAGCCATTCAATAAGTACTTTTCCTGTCCACAAGATAACCTGCATAATCAGCATCAACATACCCAATAAGATTATAATTATCACCAGAAGGGTAGTACAGGACCAGGTCCTGTGTTCTCTTAAGATATCTCAAAATTCTCTTGGCAGCCTTTAGATGAGATTCCTTGGGATTTCACTGAAACCTTGCACATAGACCCGCACTAAAGATAATATCAGGTCTGCTGGCAGTGAGGTAGAGAAGAGACCCAATAATTCCTCTATACATGGTTTGATTTACAGGAGATCCAGTGTCACGACCCCAGTTCACCCTCCATGAACATGTCGTGATGGCACCTAATTCCTACAACTAGGTAAGCCTTACAGTGCGGAATAACAATTAACAATTGCGGAATAATTAATTAAAACTGAACATACGGAAACAAAAACTATATATAAGGCTACTCGGTCTATACAACTCAAAAAAAAATGGGAAAGTCTACAACTAAAACCCAAAACCCGGAAACTCACGAGAAAACACAGGCTAATAGAGTATAGCAGTCAGCTCTACACCAGAATGTCTAAACAACATGAAAAGGAAAGAAAATGAAACTATCTACTAAAGCCGAAATAGAGTAGAGACTCCTGGTCTGTGGACGTAGCAGATATACCTCAAGTCTCAGCTAGGACTCTCCGCCACGGGGATGATACGCCTGGGAGGAAGTACCTGAATCTGCACATGAAAGACATGCGCCGGAAGGGCATGAGTACACCACAACGGTACTCAGTAAGTGCCAAGCCTAACCTCGGTTGGGTAGTGACGAGGAAGGTCAGGGCCCTACTGAGATAACATAATAAATAATGAGATAAAAGAAACAGTTTAAATAAAGTCTACAGCGAGAATCTAAACCATGTAAATAAGGAAGAACAGTAATAGAAAGCAAAGGTAACAATACACGGAAAACTGCTCTCAACACGGAATAGTAGCCGGGGGATCTCTTGGTATCCCGAGGATCTCTTGGTATCCTCATCATCAACACTGGGGATCTCTCGGTATCCCGAGGATCTCTTGGTATCCTCATCATCAACACTGGGGATCTCTCGATATCCCGAGGATCTCTTAGTATCCTCAATAAGTAAGTCGGGGATCTCTTGGTATCCCGAGGATCTCTTGGTATCCTCAATAAGTAAGTCAGGGATCTCTTGGTATCCCGAGGATCTCTTGGTATCCTCAATAAGTAAACCGGGGATCTCTTGGTATCCCAATATATATAGAAACACATGTGCCAGGGATCTCTTGGTATCCCGCACCTTCAGTCCAGAATATCTCAAGTACAGGGGGATCTCCCGGGAAGCCGTCCCGTAGTCCCAAATTAAACACACAACAACAACAATTCATAAATCTCGGAACAATGCTAAAAATCAGGACAAGGAGTAGTAAATTATAGCCTAACATGCTTCACAGAGTACAAATAGCATAGCTAAAACAAATAAGCAAGTAAGCCAGCTAAACATAAGTCTCTAAGCTAGCACAGGTATAAACTTACAGTTAAAACGAACAAGTAAACAAGAAATCTCAATTTAAATACTTCAAGTAGAAACGGATTTACAACAATTAGCTCAAGTACGCGCTCGTCACCTCACGTACGAGGCATTCAAATATTCAAGATCATATCCTAAGGGAAAGGTCCCCCACACAAGGTTAGACAAGCCACTTACCTCGAACCGGCTCAATATCAACTAGAAGTCGCGTTCTTGCCACGAGTATCCGACTCCAAATGGCTCAAATCTATTCAATTCAATTACACATTGTAAATAACATCGCAAACACCAGGTTTTGCTAATAAATTCAAAGCTACGGCGTAAAAATTAGGTGAAATGACCAAAATGCCCTCCAGGCCAACGCCCCAGAATCAAATAATTTCCAGATTTTCAGAACCCTCGTACTCTCACGAGTCTAACCATATAAAAATCTCCCAAATCGGAGGTCAAATGCCCACTCAAAACTCAATAGTTTAGGTAATGAAGTTTTACCCCATTATCCAATTTTTGNTTACCTCGAACCGGCTCAATATCAATAGAAACCACGCCTTTGCCACGAGTATGCGACTCCAAATGGCCCAAATCTATTCAATTCAATTACATATCATAAATAATATTGCAAACAACTGATTCCGCTAATAAATTTAAAGCTAGGGCGCAAAAATAGGTAAAATGACCAAAACGCCCCCCAAGCCAACGTCTCAGAATCAAATAATTTTCACATTTTTAGAACCCTCGTACCCTCACGAGTCTAACCATATAAAAATCTCCCAAATCGGAGGTCAAATGCCCACTCAAAACTCAATAGTTTAGGTAATGAAGTTTTACCCCAAATTATCCAATTTTTGATCCAAAATTCGAATTCCAATGATGTATTTAACTATATAATGATGAAATATAACAAGAAGGGACCAAAGAAACATTACCCAGTGATCTTCACTTCAAAACCCACTCAAAATCGCCTTAAACCGAGCTCTAGAAGTCAAAAATGAAAAATGGGAACGAAGTCACATTTTCAGAACTTAAGTTCTCTGCCCAGGCCCTTTTTTTTCGCTAATGCGGAAAATTTTCCGCTTCCACGGAAAATTTCGCATCCGCGGATATTTTCCGCTTCTCTGGTACCGCTTCTGCGGCAAAATTTCCGCTTTTGCGGTCACGCTTTTGCGGCAATTTTCCGCTTCTGCGGTTATGACAGCAACCAGCACTTTCTTGACACGGAAATGAGCATAACTCCCTCATACGATATCCAAATTCGACGATTCTTTTTGCTATGGCTCCGAAATTACGATACAGATCTAATGGTTCAATAAAAACTTAATTTGGAGCTCATTTACTTAATATGCTACCCCTTTAGGTCCAAAGATACGGCGTTGAAACATCAAATAAGAGCGCCATACAACCCGAAACACACCCGAGGCCCCCGGGACCTCAACCAAAAGCACCAATGCATCTTAAAACATTATTCAAACTTGTTCCAATCCTCAAAACACCTCAAACAACGCCAAAACCATCAAATTACATCGAATTCAAGCCTAAGTTCCTCTAAAACTTCCAAAACACGCATTCGATCAAAAACCCAACCAAAACACATCCGAATGACCTGAAATTTTTCACACACATCCCAAATCACCTAACAAAGCTACAGCAACTCTCGGAATTCCGTTCTGACCCTCGGATCAAAATCTCAGCTATCAACCGGAAATCGCCAAAATACTAACTTCGCCAATTCAAGCCTAAATTAGCTACGGACTTCTAAAATTCATTCCGAACACGCTCCCAACCTCGAAATCACCTAACGGAGCTAACAGAACCATCGGATTTTCATTCCGAGGTCGTCTTCACACTGTTCCAACTATGGACCATTTTCCAACACTTAAGCTCTCATTTAGGGACTAAGTGTCCCAAAACTCTCCAAAACTCAACACCGAACGTCCCGACAAACCAAAATAGCGGAAATGAACTTAGGGGAAACAGTTAATAGGGGATCGGGGCGTAAATTTAAAAAATGACCGGCCGGGCCGTTACATCCTCTCACACTTAAACATTCGTTCGTCCTCGAACGAGCATAAAGAGCATACTTGAAGTAGTGAAAACATGAGGGTATCGGCTGCGCATATCCCGCTCGGTCTCCCAAGTCGCCTCCTCGGCCGGCTGACCCCGCCACTGAACCTTCACTGAAGCAATGTTTTTGACCTCAACTTTCTGATCTGTCTGTCCAATATGGCCACTGGCTCCACAACATAGGATAGATCCTTGCCCAACTGGATTGAACTGAAATCCAACACGTGAGACGGATCATCGTGATACCTCCGGAGCATCGAAACATGAAATACCGGATGAACTCCGGCCAAACTGGGAGGTAAGGCAAGCTCATAGGCAACCTCCCCAACTCGCCTCAAGATCTCAAAAGGGCCAATAAACCTCGGACTCAACTTTCCTTTCTTCCCAAACCTCATGACGCCTTTCATAGGCGAGACCCAAAGTAGAACCCGCTCACCAACCATATATGAAACATCACGAACCTTCCTGTCTGCATAACTCTTCTGTCTAGACTGAAATGTACGGAGTCTATCCTGAATCGTCTTAACCTTCTCCAATGCATCCTGAACTAACTCTGTGCCCAATAGCCTGGCCTCACCCGGCTCAAACCAACCCACAGGAGGTCTACACCTCCTGCCATATAAAGCCTCATACGGCGCCATTTGAATGCCGGACTGATAACCGTTGTTGTAAGCAAACTCCGCCAATGGCAAGAAATGATGCCAAGACCCTCCAAACTCAATCACACGCGCACGGAGCATATCCTCAAGAATTTGAATAGTGCACTCGGACTGTCCATCCGTCTGGGGGTGAAATGCTGTGCTCAACTCCACCCGAGTGCCTAACTCCTGCTGCACGGCTCTCCAGAACCGCGATGTAAACTGAGTACCTCTGTCCGAAATGATAGAAACTGGAATACCATGCAGACGGATGATCTCCCGGATATAAATCTCCGCCAACCGCTCCGATGAATAAGTGGTACACACAGGAATGAAATGAGCGGACTTGGTCAGCCGATCCACAATGACCCATGGTGATGCGCTCCCGCTTTCACTCCGGAATCTCTATCTGCTGAAGCAATCCACCCGGGCGCTGGTGCTCATATTTCACCTGCTGGTAGTTGAGGCATCTAGACACATAACCAACTATATCTTTCTTCATCCGCCTCCACCAGTAGTGCTGCCTTAAGTCCTGATACATTTTCGCGGCACCCGGATGGACGGAATACCGCGAACTATGGGCCTCTGCTAGAATCAACTCTCGAAGATCATCAACATTGGGCACACAAATCCGGCCCTGCATCCTCAACACTCCGTCATCCCCAATGGTCACATCTCTAGCATCTCCACGCTGAACCTTGTCCTGAAGGACAAGCAAATGAGGGTCGTCATACTGCCGCTACCTGATACGATTGAATAAGGAGGACCAGGAAACCACACAAGCTAGAACCCGACTGAGCTCCGAAAGATCCAATCTCACGAACTGGCTGGCTAAGGCCTGAACATCCATCGCCATAGGCCTCTCTGAAACTGGTAGATATGCCAAACTCCCCAAACTCTCCGCCCGGCGACTCAAGGCATCCGCCACTACATTGGCCTTGCCTGGGTGATACAGGATAGTAGCATCATAATCCTTCAGCGACTCTAACCACCTCCTCTGGCGCTAATTTAGATCCTTTTGCTTGAACAAGTGCTGCAAACTCCGATGGTCAGTATAGATCTCACAAGGCACACCATACAAATAATGACTTCAGATCTTCAAGGCACGAACAATGGCAGCTAATTCAAGGTCGTGGACAGGGTAATTCTTTTCATGTATCTTCAACTGTCTGGACGCGTATGCAATCACCCTACCGTCCTGCATCAACACCGCTCCAAGGCCAACCCGCGAGGCATCACAATTGGGGCTGTAGTCAAAGCTGTCTTGAGCTTTTGAAAGCTCGCCTTACACTCCTCTGTCCACTGAAATGGAGCACCCTTCTGGGTCAATCTAGTCATAGGGGCTGGAAGCGAAGAAAACCCCTCCACAAAACGATGGTAGTAACCCGCCAGGCCAAGGAAACTGTGTATCTCCGTAGCTGAGAAGGGTCTAGGCCAACTCTGCACTGCCTCTATCTTCTTCGGATCCACCCGAACGCCCTCACTCGATACCACGTGGCCTAAGAATGCCACAGAGTCTAACCAGAACTCACATTTTGTGAACTTTGCATATAACTTCTTCTCTCTCAGGGTCTGAAGCACCGCCCTCAGGTGCTGCTCACGATCTTCCCGACTCCGGGAGTACACCAGAATATCATCAATGAAAACAATCACGAACGAGTCAAGATATGGCCTGAACACATTGTGCATCAAGTGCATGAAAGCTGCAGGGGCATTGGTCAACCCAAATGACATAACAAGGAACTCATAATGACCGTATCGAGTCCTGAAGGCAGTCTTTAGGATATCTGGTTCCCGAATCATCAACTGATGGTACCCTGAGCGCAAGTCAATCTTAGAAAACACCTGTGCGCCCTGAAGCTGATCAAACAGATCATCTATACCCCAGTTCACCCTCCATGAACATGTCGTGATGGCACCTAGTTCCTACAACTAGGTAAGCCTAACAGTGCGGAATAACAATTAACATTTGCGGAATAATTAATTAAAACTGAACATACGGAAACAAAAACTATATATAAGGCCACTCGGCCTATACAACTCAAAAAAAAAATATGCGGAAGTCTACAACTAAAACCCAAAACCCGGAAACTCACGAGAAAACACAGGCTAATAGAGTATAGGAGTCAGCTCTACACCAGAATGTCTAAACAACATGAAAAGGAAAGAAAATGAAACTATCTGCTAAAGTCGGAATAGAGTAGAGACTCCTGGTCTGCGGACGTAGCAGATATACCTCAAGTCTCAGCTAGGAATCTCCACTACGGGGATGATACGCCTGGGAGGAAGTACCTGAATCTGCACATGAAACACATGCGCAGGAAGGGCATGAGTACACCACAACGGTACTCAGTAAGTGCCAAGCCTAACCTCGGTTGGGTAGTGACGAGGAAGGTCAGGGCTCTACTGAGATAACATAATAAATAATAAGATAGCAGAAACAGTTTAAATAAAGTCTACAGCGAGAATCTAAACCAGGTAAATAAGGAAGAACAGTAATAGAAAGCAAAGGTAACAATACACGGAAAACTGCTCTCAACACGGAATAGTAGCCGGGGGATCTCTTGGTATCCCGAGGATCTCTTGGTATCCTCATCATCAACACTGGGGATCTCTCGGTATCCCGAGGATCTCTTGGTATCGTCATCATCAACACTGGGGATCTCTCGGTATCCCGAGGATCTCTTAGTATCCTCAATAAGTAAGTCGGGGATCTCTTGGTATCCCGAGGATCTCTTGGTATCCTCAATAAGTAAGTCGGGGATCTCTTGGTATCCCGAGGATCTCTTGGTATCCTCAATAAGTAAACCGGGGATCTCTTGGTATCCCAATATATATATATAGAAACACATGTGCCAGGGATCTCTTGGTATCCCGCACCCTCAGTCCAGAATATCTCAAGTACAGGGGGATCTCCCGGGAAGCCGTCCCGTAGTCCCAAATTAAACACAGAACAACAATAATTCATAAATCTCGGAACAATGCTAAAAATCAGGACAAGGAGTAGTAAATTATAGCCTAACATGCTTCACAGAGTACAAATAGCACAGCTAAAACAAATAAGCAAGTAAGCCAGCTAAACATAAGTCTCTAAGCTAGCACAGGTATAAACTTACAGTTAAAACGAACAAGTAAACAAGAAATCTCAATTTAAATACTTCAAGTAGAAACGGATTTACAACAATTAGCTCAAGTACGCGCTCGTCACCTCACGTACGAGGCATTCAAATATTCAAGATCATATCCTAAGGGGAAAGGTCCCCCACACAAGGTTAGACAAGCCACTTACCTCGAACTGGCTCAATATCAATAGAAACCATGCCTTTGCCACGAGTATCCGACTCCAAATGGCCCAAATCTATTCAATTCAATTACATATCATAAATAATATTGCAAACAACTAATTCCGCTAATAAATTTAAAGCTAGGGCGCAAAAATAGGTAAAATGACCAAAATGCCCCCAAGCTAACGTCTCGGAATCGAATAATTTTCACATTTTTAGAACCCTCGTACCCTCACGAGTCTAACCATATAAAAATCTCCCAAATCGGAGGTCAAATGCCCACTCAAAACTCAATAGTTTAGGTAATGAAGTTTTACCCCAAATTATCCAATTTTTGATCCTAAATTCGAATTCCAATGATGTATTTAACTATATAATGATGAAATATAACTAGAAGGGACCAAAGAAACATTACCCAGTGATCTTCACTTCAAAACCCACTCAAAATCGCCTTAAACCGAGCTCTAGAAGTCAAAAATGGAAAATGGGAACGAAGTCCCATTTTCAGAACTTAAGTTCTCTACCCAGGCCCTTTTTTTTTGCTAATGCGGAAAATTTTCCGCTTCCACGGAAAATTTCGCATCCGCGCATATTTTCCGCTTCTCCGGTACCGCTTCCGCTGCAAAATTTCCGCTTTTGCGGTCTCGCTTTTGCGGCAATTTTCCGCTTCTGCGATTATGACAGCAACCAGCACTTTCCCGACACGGAAATGAGCATAACTCCCTCATACGATGTCCAAATTCGATGATTCTTTTTGCTATGGCTCCGAAATTACGATACGGATCTAATGGTTAAATGAAAAATTAATTTGGAGCTCATTTACTTAATATACTACCCCTTTAGGTCCAAAGATACGGCGTTGAAACATCAAATAAGAGCGCAATACAACCCGAAACACACCCGAGGCCCCCGGGACCTCAACCAAAAGCACCAATGCATCTTAAAACATTATTCAAACTTGTTCCAATCCTCAAAACACCTCAAACAACGCCAAAACCATCAAATTACATCGAATTCAAGCCTAAGTTCCTCTAAAACTTCCAAAACACGCATTCGATCAAAAATCCAACCAAAACACATCCGAATGACCCGAAATTTTGCACACATATCCCAAATCACCTAACGAAGCTACAACAACTCTCGGAATTCCGTTCCGACCCTCGGATCAAAATGTCACCTATCAACCGGAAATCGCCAAAATACTAACTTTGCCAATTCAAGCCTAAATTAGCTACGGACTTCTAAAATTCATTCCGAACACGCTCCCAACCTCGAAATCACCTAACGGAGCTAACGGAACCATCGGATTTTCATTACGAGGCCGTCTTCACATTGTTCCAAATATGGACCATTTTCCAAAACTTAAGCTCTCATTTAGGACTAAGTGTCCCAAAACTCTACAAAACTCAACACCGAACGTCCCGGCAAACCAAAATAGCGGAAATGAACTTAGGGGAAACAGTTAATAGGGGATCGGGGCGTAAATTTCAAAAATGACCGGCCGGGTCGTTACATCCAGATTCATCCATGTCCAGTCGAGTAGCAGTGGCAATGGGAGTGTTGATCACTTTTGATGCTTCCAAATGAACTTCTTCAGAAGCTCCTTGATGTATTTCTACTGACTGATGAATGTACCCTTTGTGGACTGTTTCACTTGAAGACCCAAGAAGAAATTCAACTCACCTATCATGCTCATCTCAAACTCACTTCCCATGAGTTTGGCAAATTCTTCACACAGTGAATCAGCTGTTGCCCTAAAATGATATCATCAACATATACCTGAACGATGAGCAGGTTCCTCCCTCATTTCTTCAGGAACAAGGTGTTGTCAATTTTTCCTCTTGTAAAACCATTTTCTAAGAGAAACTTTGACAGTCTTCCATACCAAGTTCGAGGAGCTTGCTTCAACCCATACAATGCCTTGTACAATATGAACACGTATTCAGAATGTTCATGACAATCAAAGCCTGGAGGTTACTTTACATAGACTTCTTCCTTAAGGAATCCATTCAGAAATGCACTTTTGACATCCATTTGGACCAGAGTGAATTCCATATGTGATGCAAAGGCAATGAGGATTCTAATGGCTTCCATGCGAGCAACTGGAGAAAAAGTCTCATCATAATCAATTCCTTACTCCTTATTGTAGCCTAGGACCACTAGCCTTGCCTTGTTCCTTGTAGTGTTTCCATGTTCATCAAGCTTATTCCTGAATACCCACCTGGTTCCTATGATGGTTCGATCTAAAGGTCTAGGTACCAGGTGCCATACATTGTTCCTTTTGAACTGATGAAACTCATCTTACATGGTTGTGATCCAGTCTACATCTTTTAAGGCTTCCTTGATTTTTTGGGTTCTATTTGGGAAGAAAGGCTGAGAAAGCAAGTGAATTTCTGGCTTTTGATCTGGATTGTACTCCTGAATCCAGAGGGGTAATTATGTTGTCAAGAGGATGGGAGCTTTTGTGTTTCCAGTTGGGCACTTGAGCCTCATTTGTAGAGGAGCATGGTAAGTCTGACTGGTTCCCTTGCATTCTTCTCTCAGCTACCTGTGGAGTACTTTGAACTGCATCAACCACTCTTTCTTCAGCTTCAGGAGTTGTAATTGTGGTACCTGGTTCCTCTCCGGCTGATGAGGAAGGGACTGCATTGTCTTCACTTAGCTCCTTCACTTGACGCATCATGTCTGGCTTTCCGTTTGCCACATCATTTACTTCACCTGGAACTAGCAGAGGCTCTCCATCCTAATCACCCTTGTTGCTTTTCTCACAGGAAAGGTAGGACTCGTCAAATATTACATGTACACTCTCCTCTACGAACTGAGTCCGCTTATTGTATACCTTGTAAGCTTTATTTGAGAAGATATCCCAAGAAGATTCCTTCATCACTCTTGGCATCGAATTTTCCAAGTTGATCCTTTCCATTGTTGAGAACATAACATTTGCACCCAAATGTTCTTAAGTGAGTCAGCTTGGGCTTCCTTCCATTTAGCATCTCATAGGGAGTTTTGTTCAAGAGAGACCTGATCATGCACATGTTCACCAAGTCGCAGGCAGTGTTGACAGCTTCAGCCCAGAAGCTCTTAGCAATCCCACTATCGATCAACATAGTCCTTACCATTTCTTCAAGAGTTCTGTTTTTCCTTTCCACAAATCCATTTTGATGTGGAGTTCTGGGGGCTGAGAAGTTATGGGTAATGCCATTCTCATTGCAAAAATCATCAAACTTGGCATTGTCAAATTCTGTTCCATGATCTGATCTTATACATGCTACTTTTGAATCCATCTTCACTTGAATTTTCTTCACAAAGGCTACAAAAACTTCAAAGGTCTCATCTTTTGATATAAGAAAAAGGGTCCACGTGAATCTGGAATAATCATCCACTATCACAAAAATGTATCTATTTCATCCTCTGCTTTGCACTCTCATAGGGCCACATAAATCCATATGAAGGAGGTCAAGTGGTTTTGAGGTGCTGACATCCTTCTTTGGCTTAAATGAGGATTTCACATGCTTCCCTATGGCGCAGTCATCACAAACTTTGTGCTCCACGAACGTTGACTTGGGTAGACCACGTACCAGGTCCTTCTAAACTAGCTTATTCAGCAGAGAAAAGCTTGCATGCCCCAATCTTCTGTGCCACAGCTCAACATCATCATCAACTACTTTCAAGCAACTCAGATCACCGCTTTGTAGGGACTCAAAGTCAGCAACGTAGATGTTCTTGTATCTTTTGGCCACCAGTACCACTTCACCCGTTACTAGATTAGTAACTGTGCATATCTTTGACAGGAACTCCACCTTATTTCCTTTATCACATATTTGAGAAACATTCAAGAGACTGTACTTGAGGCCATTGACGTAGTACACATTCTCAATTGAGTGAGTGATTGATTTCCCAATCTTTCCAACTCCAAGAATGTATCCCTTTTTCTCATTGCCAAAGGATACACTCCTCATTGTAGGGCCTTTGGTGAAAGAAAGTCCATGCTATTCCCAGTCATGTGCTTTGAGAATCCACTGTCCATGAACCATTGTTGACTGCTTCCTTTCACTGTTCCCTGCACAAGGAAATCAAGAGTTAGATTTAGGAACCCAAGCAAGTTTGGGTCCCTTGTAATAAGCAAGAGGATGAATAAGTGCTCTTTTAGTCCATGCAGGTAACATGCGTTTTTTATGAGTGGCACCTAGACCCTTTTCAGCAGTTACTCTTTCAGCAAAAAAATGTTTTTCTGAAGAGACTGAACCATGACTCTGCAATTTTCTTTGAAATGCCCATTGTTCCCACAGTGGGTACACAGCCAATTATTAGGTACAGTAACATACTTGCTATGAGGGTTGTAAGGAGTTCTCTCCCTTTGAAACCCTATTTCCTGCCTGTTTCCTCCATTGTTAACGTACATGGCAGTAATAGCATCCGAGGACCAGGTCCACTTAAGAGACTTTTCAAGGTCATTTTTTACTTTTTCCAAATCTACTTGAAGTTGTCTAGTTTTCTCAAGTTCAGCACATAAATTGATTTTTACAGCATTTAATTTATTTTCTAGCTTGATATGTGCTTCACTAGCAACTCCTTTTCCTTTATCAGCCTTTCCAGAAACACATTCTGATTTGAGTTCCTCTATTGTTTCCTTCAAATCTATAATCACAACTAAGAGGTCATCTCTTTCTTGTTCTTAAGCATCAATTTTCTCCACTAAGTCATTCTTTTATTTACTGAAATTTTCAATGGTTTCTTTTAAGTAAATAGCTACTACCATCAAATCATCTCTTTCTTGTTCTACACTAGCAATCTTTTCAGTTAGGACCGCCTTTTCATTTTCCAGATTGCTTATGGTTTCCTTCAGATCAACTACACAAACTACCAAGTCATCTCTAGTTTGTTCAGCATCTCTTAACTCTATGGTTAAGGCATCCTTATCATCTACAAGACTATGATAGGCATCAATTAACACATTTTCTAATGACATGACTTTCTTAGGAGAGTAGGATTTCAGATTTCTCTGAACATCCCTGAAGTTTACCTCATCATTGTCATCATCTTCATCATTGTCTGATTGAGCCATCAAAGCAAAAATTGAATCATATTAATTTGTTTCACTATCAATTGCCATCATAGAGCTATCACCTACATCAGTTTCTTCTTCAGACTCACTGGAGGAATCTCCCCATGCTGCAAGAGCTTGCTTCACAATATTGTCAGCGGCGTTCTTTCTTTTAAAGCATTTGTCGGGAATCGGGTTCCTCTTGGCTGCTTTATCAGAGTTGTACTTGAAGTGTTCTTACTTTAGGAGAGGGCAATCCTTGACAAAATGCCCTGGCTTCCACATTTATGACAAAGTTCATAATTCTTTGGTCTCCTGGAACTGCCTCTCTTTGGTATCCCTCCATTTCTTCTGACCATTTTCTGAAACCTTCTGGTTAAGTAGGCCATGTCACTGTCCTCCTTACTTGAGTCATTACTTTCAGGTTTGAGTACCAGGTTCCTTTCCTTCTTTGGTTCTCTTCTTTCACTTTTTTTTTCTTCTTCTTCATTTCGTAGGTTTTTAGATTTCCAACTAGCTCATCTATGGTCAGCTCCTGCAGATCCTTTACTTTAGTAATGGCATTCACTTTACTCTCCCATGAACTGGGCAAAACATTGAGAATTTTTCTCACGAGCTTGTTCATGGGAATGATTTCACCAAGCGAGTGTAACTCATTTATGATGGAAGTGAACCTTGTGTGCATGTCTTGAATGGATTCATCGTCCTTCATTCTAAAGAGCTCATACTCAGTGGTGAGCATGTCAATCTTATATTGAACTTGAGTGGTTCCCTCATGTGCTGTTTGCAAAGCTTCCCATTTACTCGAGTGTAACTCATTTATGATGGAAGTGAACCTTGTGTGCATGTCTTGAATGGATTCATCGTCCTTCAGTCTAAAGAGCTCATACTCAATGGTGAGTATGTCAATCTTAGATTGCTTTACTTGAGTGGTTCCTCATGTGCTGTTTGCAAAGCTTCCCATATTTCCTTTGCATATTGACAGGCTGAGATCCTGTTGTATTCATCAGGTCCTATGCCACACACCAAAATTTTCTTGGCACGAAAATTTTTCTCAACAGCTTTCCTATCTGCATCGTTGTATTCTTTCCTAGTTTTTGGCATCATCACTGGAGGGTCTCCAACCTTCTTCATTGGGACATAAGGACCGTCACAAATAACATCCCACAACTCAAAATCTTTTGCCATGATAAAGTCATGCATTCTTGTCTTCTACCACCCATAGTATTGCCCATTGAACCTGGGTGGTCTATACGTAGACTGACCTTCTTCAAAATTTGGTGGAGCAGCCAAGAGGATCCTTTCTAGGAAACTTGATAGAAAGAACCCGCTCTGATACCAATTGATAGAATATATGAATCCACCAAACTATATAGAGATCAGGTCCTCTATAGGTTCCCACTGATAGTGCTAATGAAATAGTAAGTAAATGGAACAGGGAGTTTTTACGTGAAAAAATCCCTACTCAAGGGGATAAAAAACCACGACCTACACTGGTAGGATTTCAACTTCACTATGAGCAAATTTAGATTACAACCTATGCAATCTAGGAATTAAAACCTTAATCCCTCACTAACTTGTAATACACCTATTACAAGCCACTTTGCAATACACCTCTTACAAATACTTCAACTCATGACTAACTCTAGTCACGACACAAACGATGAAGGTTTATGGTTTACAAGGGGTTCCTAAGTAAAACTTCTAGATAAGCAAAGTAGGAATTACAATGAATAACTAATACAAAGTTACAACTCAACTAAGGACATACAAGATACTTGCTGTAGGAACTGGTCCGTAGTAGTGTTGTACTTTGTTCTTGATTGCACTTGAGAATTGAATGCTCAACTGAAGAACGGTTGGAGTGCTTGAATGAATTCTCAAGTGTTCAAGTGATGTTTTGTTGTAATGCTCTTTGTTAATACAACTTAGATGACATCACTTGAATGATATAATCACTTGGTTGGTCAAAGGGGAGTTACTGCAGTACTGTGCAACACTGATTGGTGTACAGTGCAAGCAGTCACTTTCCAGCTGTAGAAAGTTGACTTCGTACTGTTGTCAGGGAAACACAAAGGGATCAGGTCCCGTTGTTGATTCTTTATCTTCTGAAATCATAACAACTCACATTAGCTGGAGTTCGTTGATTTGAGTTGTGTACCAAGTGTGGCAGGTTCCTTATCTGGTTCTTTGACAGTAAGTTTGCTAGATCAATAAAACATAAAGCTAAGGTACTGTAAACCCATCACTTACCTAGTCTTAGAGACTAGGTGCCATCACGACATCATATGTAGGAAAAATGGGGTTGTGGCAACTGTGCATCATCTACAACTATAAATAGAGGGGATACATAACTCTTTAGGGGACATTCAGAGTTGGAGTAGAGCATTCCGCAATTGTGTCACGACCCTAGTTCTCCCTCCGTGAACCTGTCGTGACGGCACAGGCCTAACATTTGCGGATAAAGGAACAAAACATAAAAACTAACAACTAAAAGTAAATTTTAGGCAAGGAAAATACGATGCCGCTCGGCATATACAATAAGCACTCTTGAACTGAACATGAACGCTCCCAAAAACTCGGAATATCACGAGTCACAAGCTACAGAAGTAAATAAGGCTTCTAAACTCCAGAAACTATCAACAAAGAAAAATACAAGAAAAGTCTTTAACTTCAAGAAGAGTAGATAGGGACTCCTAGGTCTCCGGACGCGGCAGATACACCTCGAAGTCTCTACAGTTGTCCCACTCCACTGGAAATATGGCTAGAAAGAGGTACCTAGATCTGCACACAAAAAACATGTGCAGGAAAGGGCATGAGTACACCACAGCAGTACCCAGTAAGTGCCAAGCCTAACCTCGGTCGAGTAGTGACGAGATCAGGTCAGGGCCTTACTGGTATATAATGAAACAGTATAGTATGAAATATCGCAGTAAAGATAAATACTAACATTAAACGAGAATAAAATCACAGAAAAACAACAACTTAGTACATAGAGATAGCAACAGGGGATCTCCAGGGGTACCGTCCCGTAGTCCCAAACGTAAATGTGTATGGCATCTCCCGGGATAACGTTCTGTAGTCCCAAAGTAAATATCCAGTATAGGGGGATCTCCTGAGATGCCGTCCCGTAGTCCCAAACATAAACATACAGGGGGATCTCCCGGGATACCGTCTCGTAGTCCCAAACATAAACGTGCAGGGGGATTTCCCAAAATTCTGTTTCGTAGTCCCAAAGTAAATATGCAACTCAATCAACATAAACAATAGTTTCATTAAGGAATTCAATAGTTTGGACTAAGTTCATATCGAAGAAGACAGATAATTTTTCATTAAAAATGTTGTACAGAGTTCAGATAGGCAGTTAAGACAGTTAAGGCACATAGGCATGCTTTCCTAAGCTAAACAGGATAGTTACATATACTAGTGTTGCTCAATTAAAGGAAAAATAGATACTTGCTTAATGAAAACGGGGGTTTTCAACAATAGCCCGTGTACACACTCGTCACCTCACGTACACGACGCTCATATATCAAACAGTACCAAATTCTAAGGGGAGTTCCCCCACACAAGGTTAGGCAAGCCACTTACCTCGAACCAAGCTCAAATCAATCCGAAATCTCGCTCTTGCCAGGAGTGGCCCAAATCTAATCAAATCAATTGCATAATGTAAATATAACTACAAGCAACTAATTTAGCTAATGAAATCAAAGCTAAGACAAGAAAATAGAAAAATGCCCAAAAATTCTCCCCAGGCCCACGTCTCGGAATCGGGTAAAAGTCACAAATTATGAACACCCATTCACTCACGAGTTCACTCGTACATCCAAATCCAATGTTAAAATCCCACTCAAAACTCAGAAATTCGATTGGGGAACTTTTCCCCCATTTTCCCAACTTCCTCACTCGAATCCTCTAATTAGATGAAGAATACAACAATAGATTAATGTAATATGATCAAAATCGAGTTAGGATTAGTTACCCAATAGCTCTCCTTCAAAATTCCTCGAAAAATCGCCTTCCACCGAGATCCAAATTGAATTTTTGTGATATGAATTTCAAACCCTCGAAATCTCCTTTTCTGCCCAGCGATTTCCGCTTCTACGATCCCAGGACCACATATGCGGTCCGACACCTGCAGAATTTCCATCGCAGGTGCGGCTTTTCACTTAATGCACCTCGTCCGCTTTTGCGATCAAGAGGTCGCATTAGCGCGTGCGCACATGCAGATTCTCGTCCGCTTCTGCGGTCCCAGATCGCTCACGCGTTCGTTCAGTCGCACCTGCACGCATCACAGATGCGGAACACTCCACGCACCTGCGACCCATGACTTCCTCCCAAAATCCTCTTCTGCGCTTGGTCGTCCGCATATGCGGTCCGAGGTTGCGGTTCGCTACCGCAGGTGCGAAAACAACAGAACCAGCACACCTGAAATTCCTCTAACCCCAAAGTTTTCACCCGTTGAGCATCCGAAACACACCCGAGGTCCTCGGGACATCAACCAAACATACCAACCAATCCTAAAACCGCATACGAACTTAGTCGAGCCCTCAAATCACATCAAACAACGCTAAAAATACAAATCACCCTCTAATCCAAACTTAATGAACTTGAAACTTCAAAATTCTACAACCGATGCCGAAACCAACCAAACCACGTCCGATTGGCCCTAAATTTTGCACACAAGTCATATTCAATACTACGGACCTACTCCAACTTCCGGAATCGAATTTCGACCCCAATATCAAAAACTCCCCTACCGGCTCGAAACTCCAAAAATTCAACTTTCGCCATTTCAAGCCTAAATGAGCTACGGACCTCCAAAATACAATCCGAACATGCCCCTAAGTCCAAAATCACTCAACAGAGCTAACCGAATCGATGGAACTCATTTTGGAGCCGTCTTCACACTGTTCTAACTATGGTCTAAATTCTAAGGCTTTAGCTCGCATTTAGGGACTAAGTGTCCCAAAGCACTCCGAAACTCAAAACGAAATATCCCAGCAAGTCACAATAGCAAAAATAGATAACTGGGAAGCAGTTAATAGGGGATCTGGGTGTTAATTCTCAAAACAATCGGCCGAGTCGTTACAAATTGGTGAAGGCATCCACCAATAGATAGATCAATCATCAAGTGCATAGTTCTTCAACAAATGAGTGATCAACGAAGTTTTTTTGGAGATCAACCTGAAACAACGAAGTGCTACTCGACGTTCCTTGTGATTAAATATATCACAAGGAGGTCTGCATCGTCCTACATTCAATAAAGACGCTTCTCAAGCCCTCGAATCACGAAGAATTTCAGATAGGAGAATCAAAGGATACATAAAATTGTACTCACATATATGTATCAATTAAATCTATTTTCTTCAAATTATTTTTGTTGCAGTTTATTTTTCGTACTACGAAAATTTGTTGCAAACAATAACAACTAATTTTGAGCAACCGTATAGTTCAATAAACGCAGATAAATGAGACAACCTTGCAACAACAAGAAGCAAGATGTGAAAGATGCAATAATTGAATCTTCCGATTAGTTATTGGAAGGGCACCACTCTCATGTTCCCCTTTTTTGCGGATATTGGGAGGAAAATGGACATTATAGCCATGTTGTATAGAAACTCTTGTAATTTATTTATCAAAATTTTAATTTTTAAGATGGAGCATTGATAAGGACTACACAAATTATATATTATTTCAACACATATAGCTTAAATTATTTAGACATAAATAGATGCTATATCTTTCACATACATATACCAGCTATTCAACATTTCCAAATGCAAAAACTCTACGTCAGAAGCCTCAAAAAAGAAAAATTGACTTTTGTTGTTCTCAGCTGGTCCATTCTTTTACCCTTTCTTCAGCAACTGAAGCCTGCATTCATTAGAAAAAACATTATTATAATATTTTCCTGTACTATAATGGGTGAGCATGTTTGGTATCTATAAGGTTTTTCTTGTTAAAACATGTATCAATTTGTTTCTTGATATAAAACATTTCATCACAAAATATTGGAAAAAGAAAAAAAAATGAACATTCAGAGGAATGCTCATTGACAAACTAAAACTAGCCATAACCATGACAAATTGGAAACCAGTTACATTACCTCCTTTGTCCAGTTAGTTTTAACAATCATCAAAATTAGAACACCGGTTTGAACTGTGGTTCCTAACAACATTCCAATCCACATGCCCTGCGATTTATAATTTTTAAAACGTGAAAAAAAAAGATTGATGAGATTGGAGAAAACAAAATATTAAAAACCTAAAAGTACCTCTATGATTGTTTTGCTACTAGCCTCGAAGCCATGATACTTACAATTTATGTGATACTTTTTGCGGGATTCATACTTCTTATTTTTGACCATATATTTGAACTTTGAATATTTAAGTTTTTTGAAGTAAAATTTACATATTTGAAAATTACGTAAAAGGTATTATAAGTAAGACTAATTAATATGATTACGATTTACATAGCAAAAAAAAGAAAAGAAAAATAATAAACTATATAAGAGAGAGACTCTGGACACGCTCTACATTCCCTACTGACATACCCACAAACCCCTCCAAGTAAGGAAACAGTACCCCTTCCAACAAAGGGTCCAACTCCCTCAATACCAACAGAACCAACAGATTACCCTAATACGAATACGGAAAACAAGATGGACGAGGACCTCCCCCTCCCCACCCCCTCCCCCATCCAAGCAGTTTAAAGAAACCTTAGACTTGTGAAAGCTTGTTTTCCACAAACTCATACTACAAGAAAGATACCAATTCTCCTCTCGAGTGAAAAGAAAAACGGACTATGCTATCGTTTTCACTAATCATAAAATTATTCGGTAAGAAGGTATCCCACAATTATTAAGAGCAAAGCTCTTAGAAATGTGAAAACCAATTGAGCCCTTAATTCTTATTGATTTAGGTTGGGATTTCTTCATAATCAAATTTATCTCTAGTCATTTCCTTTATGCAAGGAGATGAGAGCCAAATTTTGTCCCAGCAGAACCAAAATTGTTAGTCAAGCCATTTGGATCACAGTACCCCAACTACCTACCGAATTCTATGATCAAAGAATCCTTGAACAAGTGGGTGGTAGAGTGGGTAAGCTGCTCAAAATTTATAAATGTACTTCCTCAATCTTGAGGGGACGATATGCTCGAATCTGTTCCAAGTTCCAGTGGGAATGCTAGTAAAAACCTCTGTCATTATAGGGTTGCTCACCCAACCACTTATTTACAAAGGAGAAGGAATCCTATGCAAGGGATGTGGCGGAATAAGCTATACAATGAGAAAATGCCCGAACCACATAGTTTTTAAGTCATAAGCGAGGAATTCTAGATTTTGGCTTTTGACTTATTTTTGTCATTTGAGCTTAACAATAAGTACTTAAAAGCACTTTTTTACTTTATCCAAACACTACAAAATGACTTAAAAGCGATTTTGGCTTAAAAATACTTAAAATAAGCCAATCCAAACGGGCTCATAATCCTCACTCTCTCAAATAATCAATCCCAGGATATTAAGGAACCAATAGTGGAAGAGCTTGATGCAGGATGACAAATAGAGACATTCCCAAGAAACAGACGGAACAAGCCCAAGGCAGATCAAAGAGCTGGATCTACACCTAAACCATCAGGGGAGGGCCAAACTATACAAGTATAATTGTTCGATGCCTTCACAGGTAAGTTCCTCAAAACTCAGAATTTCAAATACAAAAGTAAAACTCACTCTAACCTAGGAAGACAAAAATAAAGGGAACAATTGCATCCCCAAAGTTCAAAGGTAAATGGGATTCTTCAAACCCAATACAAGCCCAGAACACGCATGGCCCTAAACATGATGAGGATTGGTCCAAAATCAAGTTGGTCCTGCTGAAATCCAACTCCAAAATGCATCTCCCCCAAAATGCTAAAGTAAAAGATGTCCTTCATCAAACACGTTCATCTCACCTATTGGTAGATGCCACTTTTGGCACAAAAATGTGACAGCATACCACCAAAACTAGATTTTGTCTACACCAAATCTTGTATCCAAAAAATAACACAGTTACTACCCATTTCGTAGGAAGTAGTTTTTGTTAGGTGTTTGCCATAATTTTCTTACTATATTTGGTTTTCGTATCTCTTGAAGGAAAAGGGCATTAATTACCTTAACTGGGTTTTCCTTTTTGTAAAAGAAAATTGTAAATCTCCAATATTTGGCTAGTCCTTTTTCTTGTAGGAAAAGGTTTGGACTTCTATAAATAGAGGATCCTTCCTTGTCATTCAGCAGCATCCACAATGAAGCCATAGGGCCCTTGAGAGTCTTGTTTAGGGGGAGAACTTTACGGGACAAGTGTTAGAGTGTCACTTGTGTTTGCCGCTTCGTGAGGTTGTTCTCTCGATAATTTGTACTTTCTTTTATTATAGTGGATTGCTCGTCTCCGTTGTGGACGTAGGTCAGTTGATCGAACCACATTAAATGTTTGTGTCTCTTTTGGTAGATTTCTCTTTGTTGTATGATTTATCGTCGTTCAAGATTTGTTTTTCTAGCTACCGCATGACACCTAATTTTTTTCGATCCTAACAGTTTTAGCAAGATTTTCCCCGTTAGAAACGTGCCCCACCCATCAATAAATCTTAACCCATAGACAGCGGTGGCTTCTCCGTCGAAGAGTCTCAAACTAGGGATTACCGATACTTACTCTATTATTCTGCCCAAGTCTGGCGGAGGAAGAGTTACGGGACGTAAAATAAAAAAATAGGCTGATCCGGCATACTATGTGTAATGATTCCTCTATTCACGATAAATAATAAATAATAAATATAAAGAGAAAAAGAAAAGCCATTCCATTTAAACAAAAGATCTACACCCATCGCCACTAGCACCGGAGCATGTCCCTGAATCTTGGCCGGAGATTTCCCTCCAAGGTCAATCCCATACCCTGTACTCAGTGACGGATCCAGGATTTTAAAGTTATGGGTGCTCGCCGATAAAAACTTCAAAAGAAGAAGAAAAATGAATTTACTTGTGGGTGCTCGCTCAATATTTATCTAAATATTTGTACAGTTGCCTATATAAATTTATTAATATGGTCAAAGTAATGGGTGCTTAAGCACCCACAACTCCCTATGTGCATCCGCCACTGCCTGCACTTTATGATAGGAACAATCTTAGTCTCCATTGAGATACAAAACCCCTAATACCTGGCATGCCTAACAACCCAGATGCTGAATTCAGGGTTGGAAAACTTTGGTCACCAACTATGGCTTTCAGCGTAACCCCAAGCCCAATAATTGGGGAGCCAACAGAACCTCACAACAGAGGAGATGAACTCACACATGGGTCAGATCTGCTATACAATGCCCTTCTTACTAATGATTAATCTGGAATCACCACTTGCATCACCAAATGTCATGTTATGGCCCCTTGTGTGGCAACAACAAGTTCCACTAACAGCCCCTACACTCCTAAAATCCCTAGATCTATCGATGTCCTCACTAGATCAGTTGAACAGAGGGACAAACTAGACCGTAGAATTTCTCAAGGAGTCCAATCTCGACCTAGAAGATCGGCTAGCAAAGCTAGGTGTCCCAAAGACAAAGGGCATATTCATGTAGGACCACCAGGAAATAGAGTTTAAAGAGAAGTTCATAGAAATGCTTATTACACTATGCCCCAAAAAGCTCTCAAACTGCAACCAGATCTCGAGTGCTCTCGTCTCCAAACTCACAGAGCTCAATAGCGGTATTATACCCAGTCTTGGTTCAAGTGAAACCAACCTCAGGGGGGTGGGAAGAGAGTCAAGAGGAAGGCCCAACCAAAAAGCAAACTCCTAGTGAACATCATAATATAGAATGCTAAAGGAGCCAATAGCATTGAGTTTCATAGGCACTGTGCATCTATAGTCAAACTCCACAATCTTGTTATGCTTATTCTTCTAGAGACACACATGGCTGATCATAGGCATCTCACTGTTGAGCTTCAATTCTCTGGCCAGCTCCAATCCGCTGCTCAAGGCTAGTCTGGCATTGTTGCCATGTGGAACTGTCTTAAACAGTGTAAGCTAGTAGACTTAGGGTTTAAAGGTAGTGGACCAACAAAAGATACTCTAGGAGGCATGACTTAATACTGGAAATATTAGATAGATGTTTTGTGACTGATGATTGGATAAAATTGTTCCCTAAATCTTTGGTCATACACCTCCTTCGCACTCACTTTGATCATTGCCCTTTTCTATTCAACATTATTAGGTACCAACAAATGACCATTGACAAACCGTTTAGATTTGAGTCAATATGGTGTAGCCATCCAGAATTGCCTACCAATGCTTAGGAGTGTTTCGCTCCTACTAAGAACCTTCTGAGAGACAAAAACATGGTTGTCCTATAAAATAAGAAGTTTTTGGCAACATATTCCACAAGAAGAAGCATATCCTAGGTAGATTAGCAGGCATCCATAAGTTTCCTAATTTCCCCAATGGCACTTTCCTCCAGGGCTTAGAGTTAAAATTAAAGGAAGATTTCAATGTTATTCTTAAAAGTGAGGAGAACTTCTGGAAGTTAAAGTCTAGGATCATCTGGTCGTGTGAAAGGGATGCAAATACCAGGTTCTTTCATACATCTGCCTTAAATAAAAGAATAAGAAGAAATAGGATCATGCTTTTCAAGGACGAGGTGGGGAATATTGTTCAGGAACCTCAGGATATTAAGGACACCATCCTTAGCTACTTCAGGAGCATCTTCACCACTGACCAGGTATCCAACACACTCCTAGTCAATCATCCCCATACGAGGCTCAATTGTTTATCAGCTAATGATCAGGCAACCATAGATGCTCATATGCGACCATCTGAAGTCAGTTGTAACCTAAAATCTTTCAAAGCTCTTAAGGCCCCTAGACTTGATGGCCTATGTCCCCTTTTCTATCAAAAATATTGGCACATGGTGTCAGGCCACGTTAATGAGTTCTGCCTGTGTATTCTTCTCACACATAATGCCTCCTGAAATGATGTCTGCTTACTTTTTCCTGATACCTAAATGTGTCAATGCCACAATGCTCAGAAACTTTAGACTAATTGGCTTATTCAACGCCATGTATAAGCTTATCACAAAAATCATTGTCGATAGGATTGAACCATTTCTTAATTATATCATTGGTCCTACTCAGGCTAGTTTTCTATTCAATAGGAGAGCAATAGATAATGTCATAATTATTCTGGAATGCATCACCCACTTCCAAAAATAAAAATGAAAAAATGCAAACATGATCCTTAAGATTGACCTTGAAAAGGCCTTTGACAGATTGGATTGGTCTTTCATAAGGGATTCACTACTCTTCTTCAATTTCCCACCAAACATAATTCAACTCATTCTTTCATGCATCTCCACTAGTTCAAGTTAAGTCTTTGTGAATGGTGGATAGTCTGCTTCCTTCTACCTTTAAGAGGGATCAAACAAGGAGACCTTATGTCTCCTTATCTTTTCATCCTCTGCATGAAAATACATTTCAGACGGATTGATAATATTTTTCAATATTGTGGTTGGTTTATGGTTCCATGATCTCTTACCTTTTCTTTGTTGATGATCTCATACTCTTTGCCAGAGCCAATAATAAAAATTGTGAGAGTATCATCAGAACCCTTGTTGAATTCACTTCTATGTCTATCCATAAGGTGTGACGACCCGACCCGCCGTCTCATGTATTACAGCCCCGTTTCCCTCATTTACTGTTTCTTCATGTTTCATTATCAGCAACGAGTGAGTTATAGTTGAATTGAATTGGTTTGGATAGGAAATGAGACACTTAGTCTCTTTAAGGAAGGCTTAAGTTGGAAAGGTCAACCGGACGTTGACTTATGAGTTAGAAGGCTCGGATGTGATTTCCGGTGATTCGGGTAGCTTCGGGGGATGATTTGTGACTTGGGAGTGCGATCGGAATTGATTTTGGAGGCCCGGTGTAGAATTAGGCTTGAATTGGCGAGGTTAGTATTTTGGCGAATTCCGGTGGATGGGTGAGAATTTGATCCGGGGGTCGGAATGGAATTTCGAGAGTTGCTGTAGCTTGGTTAAGTGATTTTGGATATGTGTGCAAATTTCCAGGTCATTCGGACATCGTTTGGTTGGATTTTTGATCGAAAGTGCATTTCGGAAGTTCTTGAAGAACTTAGGCTTGAATCCGATGTGATTTGATGGTTTTAGCGTTGTTTGAAGTGTTTTGAGGATTGGAACAAGTTTGAATAAGGTATTAGGATGTGTTGGTGTTTTTGGTTGAGGTCCCGGGGGCCTCGGGGTGAATTCAAGTGATTAATCGAGAGTTTTTAAAGTTTGCTTCAGGTCTGTTGCTGCTGTCATCTGATATTTCCGCTTCTGCGGAAACGGATCGCAGAAGCGGTTCCGCAGAAGCGGGTGATCGATCGCAGAAGCGGTCCTTGAGGGCTTGGCAATTTCCGCAGAAGCGAGAGGCAGTCCGCAAAAGCGGACATCGCAGGAGCGGTTTGCGACCGCAGAAGCGGTCCTGGGGATTTTAAGTTAGACCGCAGAAGCGGTTATTTTGACGCAGAAGCGGGAACCGCAGGTGCGGTATCCCAACCGCAGAAGCGGAGACCTGGCTGGGTTTAAGTGAACAGTGTTTTCACGATTTTGAAAGAGAAGAAAAATATTTTGGACTTCGGCTTAGGCGGTTTCTTGGGCGATTTTGAAGAGAATTCGAAGGGGCTTCATCAAGTATGAACTATTGGACTCGGATTATGTTTATATAGTGTAAAATCATGGATTGAACACTGAAATTTAAGGGATTAAATGCTAAAAATGGAGGTTAGGGCTTGAAACTTAAGAAAGTTAAACTAGGAATTTGAGTGGTCAAATGGACTCCGATTTTGGTGAATTTTATATGTATGGACTCGTGGCGAGACGAGGAATCCGGTGATGTGAATTTCGTAATTTTTCGAGAAGCGGGCCCGGGGCTCGGGTTTTGCTAGTTTCGAGATTCTTGCTAATTTTCGATTGTTTTCGATTGGGTATTGTTCCCTTAGCATATTGTGATGTATTCGCTCTGATTTTGGTTAGATTCGACGCGCGTGGAGGCCGATTCGAGGGGCAAAGGCGTTGCGAGCTAGGGATTTCACCGGTTCGAGGTGAGTAATACTTGTAAATGATATCCTGAGGGTTTGAAACCCCAGATTTGCACATCATAGTGCTGTATTGTGGTGACTTGCACGCCAGGTATGAGCGTGGGGTAGAGCACCGTTGGGGATTGTGACTTGGTCCGTCCCGGTTGTTGATTTTACTGCGTAATTGACTGA
>NC_031990.1:82713980-82729146 GCF_001879085.1 Nicotiana attenuata
GGGCATTCGTGATGGATATCAGGTGCGAGAGGTTTCTACTATTGATTCAGTTTCCGGTATTGAGTGACGTTTTCGGATGCGGTTTTGTGGCCAGGCATGTCGCCGGGTGAGATGGCGGATTTCGGTATTTAGTTGGTGCCGGGCACCGTATCGTACGGCTCTGGCAGGAGTTATAGTAGTGGAAGGAGCAGCTTCAGGCTTCTTGGTATTGAGTTCGTTGGCAGGTCAATGTTGCTACGTATTTAGCTTGAGTTAGCTTGGTTAGTCTTGAGTTGTATTGTTGAGGGACAGGTGGATTCGATCTTTATTGAACTTGTTAGTGATTTGGGGAGATCTATGAGTTGCTTTTTCTGTGCTGTGAGGCGTTATGATTTGTTGGTTATGGGCACACGTGGTGCAGATCTATTGGGGATTCATAGTGGAAGTCTAGCGGGAAGAGTAATCGGATGTTGCTCGGTAAATGGAGCGTGGGTTATGACCTATCAGGTGGCGTGTCGTATGTTGTTTATTTCACCGTGGGTGCAATGAATTGCCTTGATTTCAGACATCAAATTGTGTGTGGCTGTCGAATTTTGATCACAGTGTCTTGAGGTGCTCCATGTGTAACAATGTTTGGATAGGATCGCGCATTGTAGCGAGGCTGCGTTGAGTTATGACCTTTCGGGGTAGATTCAGGTGTTCTATTTCTATGATGTGAGACGGGGTCTCAGCCTTGTGTTGTGATGATACTGATGAGCTTGAAGTACAGCTCTTTTGTTTGAGTTATTTTCATGATTTGAGTATATTCAGGTCGTTTCTTGTTGGTACGCGTATTATGCAAGTTGTGGCTTAGGCCTGTATTGAGGTATCATATCACCGGAGTGGTGTGTTGGATTTGAGGTGATCGTTAGAGTCATTAATGAATACGAACAAAATTGATTGCAGCTTGTTAGAGAGATAATATCAAGGTATGGCCCGAAAATCTGTTGTGATATTAGTCAAAGGGAAGTGGCTTCATGAATGGTTGATCTGAGGAATGGTTACGGTTTATCGCGTGTTTCATTTGTTGTTGGCAGTATATGGAAGTGTTGGAATAAGACTTTAGCTAATAAAAGGTTTTCTATCAGTATTTGGTTATTATGGGCAACTGCTGTAAATAGAGGCTATCGTTTCGAGTGTTTGGATTATGTGGTATATCATATGATTTCACCTGAGGTTGCAAGTATGGGTTATTACAGCTGGTTCGGGTTTATTCTGGGTATAGATGTGAGGTTCTGATATTGTGTATGAATTCGGAAAGTGCAATGTGGTTCTATGGTTTATGGTTTAAATGGACTGTGAGATTTCGGCTATATTGTGTTGTCGGACCTATATGAGATAGGGTGACGTGAGATCACCCCGGGTATATGCTTGATAAAGTTATTCAGCAGTTGGTTAGCTTCTAGGACAACTCTGGGTACGCTCGAGGACGAGCGTTGGTTTAAGTTGGGGAGGATGTGACGACCTGACCCGTCGTCTCATGTATTACAGCCCCGTTTCCCCCATTTACTGTTTCTTCATGTTTCATTATCAGCAACGAGTGAGTTACAGTTGAATTGAATTGGTTTGGATAGGAAATGAGACTTTAGTCTCTTTAAGGAAGGCTTAAGTTGGAAAGGTCAACCGGACGTTGACTTATGAGTTAGAAGGCTCGGATGTGATTTCCGATGATTCGGTTAGCTTCGGGGGATGATTTGTTACTTGGGAGTGCGATCGGAATTGATTTTGGAGGCCCGGTGTAGAATTAGGCTTGAATTGGCGAGGTTAGTATTTTGGCAAATTCCGGTGGATGGGTGAGAATTTGATCCGGGGGTCGGAATGGAATTCCGAGAGTTGTTGTAGCTTGGTTAAGTGATTTTGTATATGTGTGCAAATTTTTAGGTCATTCGGACATCGTTTGGTCGGGTTTTTGATCAAAAGTGCATTTCGGAAGTTCTTGAAGAACTTAGGCTTGAATACGATGTGATTTGATGGTTTTAGCGTTGTTTGAAGTGTTTTGAGGATTGGAACAAGTTTGAATAAGGTATTAGGATGTGTTGGTGTTTTTGGTTGAGGTCCCGGGGGCCTCGGGGTGAATTCAAGTGATTAATCGAGAGTTTTTAAAGTTTGCTTCAGGTCTGTTGCTGTTGTCATCTGATATTTCCGCTTCTGCGGAAACGGACTGCAGAAGCGGTTCCGCAGAAGCGGGTGATCGATCGCAGAAGCTGTCCTTGAGGGCTTGGCAATTTCCGCAGAAGCGAGAGGCAGTCCGCAAAAGCGGACATCGCAGGAGCGGTTTGCGACCGCAGAAGCGGTCCTGGGGATTTTAAGTTAGACCGCAGAAGCGGTTATTTTGACGCAGAAGCGGGAACCGCAGGTGCGGTATCCCAACCGCAGAAGCGGAGACCTGGCTGGGTTTAAGTGAACAGTGTTTTCACGATTTTGAAAGAGAAGAAAAATATTTTAGACTTCGGCTTAGGCGGTTTCTTGGGCGATTTTGAAGAGAATTCGAAGGGGCTTCATCAAGTATAAACTATTGGACTCGGATTATGTTTATATAGTGTAAAATCATGGATTGAACACTGAAATTTAAGGGATTAAATGCTAAAAATGGAGGTTAGGGCTTGAAACTTAAGAAAGTTAAACTAGGAATTTGAGTGGTCAAATGGACTCCGATTTTGGTGAATTTTATATGTATGGACTCGTGGCGAGACGAGGAATCCGGTGATGTGAATTTCGTAATTTTTCGAGAAGCGGGCCCAGGGCTCGGGTTTTGCTAGTTTCGAGATTCTTGCTAATTTTCGATTGTTTTCGATTAGGTATTGTTCCCTTAGCATATTGTGATGTATTCGCTCTGATTTTGGTTAGATTCGACGCGCGTGGAGGCCGATTCGAGGGGCAAAGGCGTTGCGAGCTAGGGATTTCACCGGTTCGAGGTGAGTAATACTTGTAAATGATATCCTGAGGGTTTGAAACCCCAGATTTGCACATCATAGTGCTGTATTGTGAGCACTGTTGGGGAAGGTGACTTGGTCCGTCCCGGTTGTTGATTTTACTGCGTAATTGACTAAAACCTGCTTGATGCTATCGTGATTTGGGCTGATTGCCATGTTTTGGGCTTCGTGCCGGTTATTTGAATCCTTTAGGGATTATTATTGCTGTTTTCATGACACTTAGCATGTTAAATGACTTCAGTCCTGAGTTAAACACAGTTTTGAAATGTGCAGTCATATTGCTAAAGTTTAAAGACTTAAATTGCATTTTCTGATGTTTTGAGTTAAAAGCTATTACTTGACATTGCCCGAGTGGCTCATTTGCATTGATCTGGACTGAATATGGATCGGGCTGCACGCTGCAGCGATACTATGATGATATTGCGCTTGGGCTGTAGGAGCCCCTCCGGAGTCTGAACCCCCACAGTGAGTGCGGGTACCCAAATGGATCGGGCTGCGCGCCGCAGCGGTCATGTGCATTGCATTGCATTCATGCATTGTTTCCTGTTTGTACTACGTGGCATGACATTCAGCACTCTCATATCATTGGCATCCATGTTGTTCTTGCACTGCGTACCAGATACCCTGGTGTTATTTGTTAATAGAGTGTTGTGCCCGAGGGGCTGGCTTATGTGCGGACTTGCACTATCTGATTACGCATTCATTTGCTTGACTGTTGGAAAAGGATATTTTCAAAAGAGGTTTTTAAACTGAGCCAGATATTTTCTAAAGGATTTTTCACGGTTTTACTGTTTTCTCAAAGGGTTGTACTGTCCTATATAGCATGATGGAGTGCTCTTACGTGATTTCTTGCCTCTCAGTTATTATTTACTCTTATTACATACTGAGTTGGAAGTACTCACTTTACTCCCTGCACCTCGCATGCAGTTGCAGGTATTGTTCACCCGGTAGCGGGTTATTAGCTGATTGAAGGTATTACTATTGTAGCTGAGTAAGGTGACCGCCAGCGTTCGCGGCACCGGATGTTGTCTTTAGCATTCCAAAATTTATTTTTGTATAATATTGGCCCTGTAGTTGTGATCAGTTTCCTTAGATGCTCGTGACTTGTGACACCCCGGTCGGGTAGTAATTAACAGTTTCTAATGCCATTAAGTTGTATCTTCTATTCATTTATGTTTAATAATTGTTAGTGAAAGGATTTGGGTTAGTTGGCTGGCCTTGTCTTCACGGGAGGCGCCATCACGACCGGGTATGGGAATTAGGTCGTGACATAGGGTTAACATTTTAAGTCCAAAGTTATTTTTTTCCTCCAATTAACTGATTGGGCCAATTCTTACTCTAAATTCGGTCGGTATAAGTCCAACCATTCTGTTGGTAAATATTTGCGCTTTCCCATCTTCCATAAAAGGCCTACCAACAGTGACTTTCAGTTCATCATTAACAACATGAACACTAAGTTAGTTGGCTAGAAGATAAAGTTCCTGAAGATAGATTGTCATACAACTCTAGCTAAACCAAACTTGGAAAGTAATCCATGTCAGGTCATGCAGTACATTAAGCTTCCAACCCACACTACAAACCAAATAGATAGAATCTAAAGAAACTTTGTTTGGGGAACCACTGCTGAGAAAAAAAATTGCATCTTTTCAAATAGGACACCATCACTAAGTCCAAGCATCTGGGGGAGGGGGGGGGGGTGGGGGGACCGGGACTCCAAAAAGATGATATGAAAAACAAGGCTAGCTATTTTAGTATGTCTTGGAGATTGTTCCATAGGATTGAATCCATCATGATTTGTTGCAGGTTATCAAATGCACTTTGACTCCTGAATACAAAATGCAAGAGGATAGGCTCATTTGGTATCGCACTAGTAATGGCATCCTTACCACAAAAACACTATATTCTTTCATTGATTCACTGAATAGGGAACCAGAAGGAAATAAAAGGTCCTTCGGTTGGAACTGGAAACTAGTTGTCCCTAATAAGATTAGATTCTTCATGTAGCTCTTAACACATGCTAGGCTCCCTACTGGTCAGTCCCTTTTACACATTGGTTTGAACATAAATTCTAGGTGCTCTTTTTGTGATAATTCAATTGTAGATATTCCCCATATCTTCTTCGAGTGGCCTAATACTAAACTTTTTCGGTAGAAGATTTCTGATGAATGTACCGATAAATCATGATTTCCTTTTCTAATCTTCAACCAAACATACTGGCCCTGGACTTGGGCAAGGCCGAGGAATATGGAGTTCGACAATAACATCAAATGGGAAAATCTTCTCCATTTCTGCTTCTGGCAAATCTGGTTAAGTAGAAACAACATCCTCTTTGATAAGAAGAAAGACACAATCTCAGTATATCTTGTCATTAGTAAGGTTGTGGAGTGCTACTATGTAGTAGGGAAGCAAATACCTGATGCCCAGAAAGTCACTATACAGCTAAAATGGGAACCACCATCAATAGGAGATATATGCTCAATACAGATGGTTCTTCGCTAGGCAACCCAGAAATAGGAGGACTAGGTGGAGTCATTAGAAACTATAGAGGGGACTAGGTAGCGGGTTATATGAAAGGAATCCCTCACACAACAAACACAATGGCAGAATTATTAGCTCTTATGAATGGTTTAAAGATTGCTTTAGACCACAATCTAATGCGTTTGGAGATTGATACTGACTCTCTAAAGGTAATACGAATAATTAACAATGGCTATCTCCCTTATAATATATCTATCTCTGAATGCAAGTCATTGATTATGCAGCCACGCAATTCAGCCATATCTCATAGCTACAGGGAGCACTACTAGGTAGCAGACATCCTTGCAAAAGGAGGAGCAAGAAAGTGGTTTTTTATGGGCTTAACATCATTTTGACAATGTTTGCAATGCAATATGGGCATACATCCTAGGAATTGTATCGCTTAAACAAGTTAAAGTCTATAATGTTAATAGCTTTTTGGAATATGACACTATGTTTTTAGAGAGCACAAGCTCTTATGCTGTCATGTAATGAAGAATATTGATATAAAATCCAGTTTATCAAAAAATAGTAATTAATAATTTAGAATATTTAAAATAATATATAAAGTTATAGTAAAAAATTTATTTATTTGATTCTCGAAATTTGAAAACCACCACAAAAATTGAGATAAAAGGAATACTCTGAAAAAAGAAGAAGAAAAAGAAGAAGGAAAAAGATTACAACCTTGACACCCGTGTGGAGGACAAAGCAAAAAATGAGGCCCAAAGGAATACCAAATACATAGTAGCATACTATGTTAACATAAGCCACATATGTTTGCCAACCTGCTCCAATAGCTACCCCTGTAATTGTTGCTCAATTAATTAATGTAAAACTCACTATCGTTTCTTCTTTTACGAGAATGAAGGGGAAAAAAATTCTAAGATTAAAAATTGTTCACGAATAGCCATGCACTCAAAAATGTTATTTTCACGCAAGCTAAGGACTTGAGAAGTTAGAATCATTTTTAATCCAATAAAGACTTTTAACTTCTTCTTTTTTGTGTGTGTTATCTAAGCTAGAAATGAATAATAATTAAACAAATAGCTTATTAGTAGCCAAAATAAGAAGTAGAGAATCAGAGAGTGGTAATTCAAAGGCTGAGTCAAGAGGAAATTGTCAATCATTGAGAATAGTATTGCAGATGCTCTTGGATCATGAGTTGTATGCCAATTTTTCAAGTGCGAATTTTGGGTTGAATGTATAGATTTCTTGGGTCATGTGGTATCCCATGAGGATATTAAGGTTATCCTCAAACTATTAAAGCAGTTAATAGTTTGCATCAACTGCACCGATAGAGATTTGAAGTTTTTTAGGATTATCATGCTATTGTTGACAGTTTGTTGAATGGTTTTATACCCTTGCATCTCCGTTGAACAAGCTAACGTAGAAAGTCGCTACATTCCAGTGGTCGGTCGACTCGGTTCTTTCAAATTCTCTTATTTATTACCTGTGTCTACTATTTAGGCAGAATACCCTCACCATTCTTACTAAGAGACTAAAAGAAGCCTCAAATACAGACGAAAGCGTGGAAAGTGAGGAAGAAAGAAATGTAGAAATAGAAACAAATTCCGAAATCAAGGGAACTAAACTGGAACAAGAGGGATCCACTGACGAAGATCCTTATCCTTCTCCTTCCCTTTTTTCGAAAGAAAGGTGGGATCCGGACAACAAGAAGTTTTTGTGAGTTTAAATTGAGATTGATTACGGTGCCTGCGTTGACCTTACCTATGGGTTTGAATAGCTTCATGGTGTATTGTGATGCTTTGAGGGTTGACTTGGGTTGTGGAATTGATGAAACTAGGTAAAGTGGTTGACTATGATTCGAATCAATAGAAGAATAATACAAATAATTAACCCACTCATGACTTCAAACATGTTGCACTAGCGTTTGCTTTAAAGATATAGAGACATTACCTCTATGGTGCCGACTAGGGGGTGTATACCGCCATAACAACTTGCAATATATTTTCAAGAGCCATAAATTGAACTTGAGACAAAGGAGATTGCTTGAACTCCTCAAGGACTATGATGTTGACATCTCTTTACCGCCCGAAAAAGATCAATATCGTGGAAATACTCTTATAGTGATGAAGTTACCATTCAGAATGGGGCATGGTCATCATTAATTGAATAAGTGAAGTCCCTCCAGCTTAAAGATCCACATATGGTAGAGATGAATATTTGGATCTTCAAGCTGGCTGGACTTCACTTATTCAATTAATGATGATCGGGCCCCATTCTGAATGGTAACGTTATCACTATCAGTCTCAATGATTTAAACACCCATACAGGCGAATTTGCAGTCCTCCATCATCATAGGTTGCTCCTGCACTACCAAGAAGTTACAGTATTCTTGATTGATGCAAGCCATGGTACTCTTAGGTATCAAGGTCAATTATGTGTTCCAAATGTGGATGACCTTAGACGAACCATCATGATCGAGGAACACAACTCAAAGTATTATGTACATCCAGAATCCACTAAAATGCATCTATATAATAAAAGCTTCATGCAGACAATGATGTAGATCTTCCATTGGTTGGCTCGAAGTTGGGAAGTGCAGTTACTAGGTCCCGACATGGTTCACCAAGTCATGGAGAAGGTGAATGTGATCCAAGAAACTCAAAACTCGCCAAACTCGACAAATGTCTTATTCAGATATATGACATCAAGAATTGACCTTCAATGAAAGCGACTTTGTTTTCTTGAAAGTGTCATCAATGAAAGAATTGATGCATTATGTCAAGAAAGGGTAATTGAACACAAGGTTCATTGAATCCTACAACATTTTGAAGAAAATAGAAGAGGTAGCCTACGAAATTGAGCTACTTCCAAAAGAGTTATCCTTTGTACATCAGGTATTCCACGTGTCGATGTTATGAGAGTTCTTGAGAGAATCCTCTCATGCCATATCTCTACAAACCATTGAGCTAAACAAGGGACTAATATACAAAGAGCTTCTTGTTGCTATACTCGACAGCAAGTCCGAAAGTTGAGAACAAAAGAGATGACATCGGTCAAAGTGCTATGGAAGAGTCAAGATGTTGAGGAAGCAACATGGGAGGCAGAGAAGGACATGAAGAAACGATACTCTTATTTGTTCCAAGAGAATGAAGATTAGGCTTGTATATTGTGTTAATATGTATTTTACTTCATTTTGAGACTTTTGTTGTAAACACTTACAATTAGGTGAGATCAAATAAGCTTTTGTTGGTATGCGATGGTACATTGTACATGGTATGTAACGCAAGCCGTGTTGGACCACCTATTGTTTATATATGAATTTATTATGGTTCAGTGAACAGTGAAAACCTTGGAATAGACCTATTTATAAAAGAGACTCTGCCAAAATTTTGGAGATATTAGAAAGTTAGTCAAAAAGAGAACTAATGAGAGGCAACTTGGTGCCAAAATTTAAGAGGGTTAATTTTAAACTTGAATACGACTTTAGTTTGACAATCGAGGATGAATAATGTTTCTAAGTAGGAGAGACTGTAAAGCCTCAAGATTTTTTGTTCTAATTAAATCTAGCTTAAGATAAGCTTAAGAGAGTGATTAATAAAAAAATAATAATGAGAGATTAACAAAGTCTCAAGGTATGTGGGGACCCACCCGAAGGTAATGGGATTGTTGAGATACTTGGACATCACCATGATATAAGTTAAATGGGTTTAAAATGGATGGTCAAGTACATAACTCATGAAAATTGAACTATGGATGAAGTTGGAAGCCCCTGGCCAAATCGTGTCGTCCAACCTCTACTACAAACCAACAATGGCAAACTTCAGAAAGAAGGATGAAGGGAGAATTGCTCCATCCATGGCCTTGCCCCAACCGTGACCACCATTCGTCGACTTGTCACAACTGTTGTTACGGTACGATCGTGGCCTTTTTCAATAAATAGGATCGTGCAAACGGTTTTCCGATCGTAGCCATGGTTAATCCTAGCATATTTATATACCTAGCGGGAGAGAGGAAAAGGGATCCAAAACTCATTTTTTCTTGGGAGCTTGGGACAGGGTCCGGCTAATGCCCAACTAAGGTGAGTTTCGTTAAGCATTTATGGATGAAATTCAAGTATGAAATTCTATCTCTAACACTAATTCATCCTTGAAAAATAGATTTGACAAGGAAATCTTCAAAGATCTATCAAAGAGATCTACTACTAGAAATCCGGAAAAAAGCGATCAAAATTTGGCGACCAAAATTGGTCTGTCAAGAAAAGCGACCAAAGTTGATCGCTAAATTGGAGAAAATAATTAAATAATTATTCTAAATACATTAACGACCAAGGTTTGTCGCTTTTTGGTCGATAATGTGGTCAAAATGTTGACCGGACTGGTCAGACTTGCTTGGTCAACGAAATACTGAAAATAGCACCAACTTTGGTCGCTAAAGTGGGACCCAGTTATAAAATTTTAATAATTATATTATTATTTTAAAAAAATAATAAAATATAAATAAATATAATTTAAAACTAGCGACCAAAGTTGGTCGCTTACGAAAGGGGGAGCAGATAGAGACAACCTTTGGTCGCTCATCTGGGACCCAGTTATAAAATTTTAATAATTATATTATTATTTAAAAAACATTATAATATATAAATAAATATAATTCAAGATTAGCGACCAAAGTTGGTCGCTTACGACTCCGCGAACTGATCCCATGTCAATGCTGGAGACCCTGCTGGTCTAGATAGGCAATAGTCCCTCCACCAAGTCTTGGCGGATCCTGCAAGCCGGAAAGTGATGAAGTCGACCCCATTGGTCTCCACAATACCCATAGTCCTAAGGATCTCATGGCAGCTGAATAAGAAATCCTGAGGATCCTCTGATGAAGCACCGTTGAATGTGGTGGTGAAGAGCTTGGAGAACCTATCAAGCCTCCACAAAGCATCTGAGGACATAGCCGCTCCATCGTCGGTCTGAGTCACAATACCCGGCTGAACTGCCACCGCTGGCTGAACCACTGGAACCTGAGCCTGGGGAGCTACCTGCTCCGGAGTACGTGTAGCAGGAGTCTGAACCCCTCCTCCAGCCTGAGAAGTGGCTGGGGCTACTGGAAGCAAACCCGCTCTAGTGACGCTCTCCACAAAGCCTACCAATCAGACCAGAGCGTCCTGAAGAACTGGGGTGGCTATGAACCCCTCTGGGACCTGAGCTGGGCCCACCGGAGCTGCTGGGGCTGGAGCCTCCTCATCATAATCAACATGAGGCTCCACCTCTGGGACTGCCGCTCGGGGCTGAGCTCTGCCCCGGCCTCGGCCTCTGCCCCTCGCAGGAGCTGCTGCTGGGGGCTCGGGCTGCTGCGCGGTGGAAGAGGAAGCACGTGTTCTCGCCATCTGCGAAAGAACAGAGTAGAAAGACAATCAGTATTTGAGAAACAGAATCGCACGACAGGAAAGAACAAAAGTGAAACTTTTCCTAACTCCGTAGCCTTTGGGGGATAAATACAGACGTCTCCGTACCGATCCCTCAGACTCTACCGAGGTTGTCCGTGAGTTGTGAGACCTATGTAACCTAGTGCTNGGGTTATATTGCAGGAGATAACCCTTTAAATGGGCTCTTTGGCCGACCCGAAATTTCCTATTTTTGGGCTATCATTTAACCAAGTAGGTAACACACCTACTTGTCACCTAGCAGCTTGTGCAGTCTCGCAAAAATGCCTATATCTCTCTACTCCGATGTCGTATTGATGAACGGTTTAATGCGTTGGAAACTAGACTCATATATCTTTAATTTTATAGGTAGAGCATCCCCTAATTCCAAGTATTTTGGGAGAAAAACCCAGTTACATTTGACCTAATTTTCAGCACATTTATGAATGGAACTTGTGATGACCTTTTTCCATCTTTTGTTCCACAACTCGCTTGACTTCAAAACATAACACCAACTATCATACGACTAAAACAACTCATAATATAATCTCCTTATAATGTTAATAACCGTAGTATCACCCCAAAAGTACATGGTAAAACATTCCAACTTGTCGACTTTCGACGAAACTTATTTTCTTCAATTCGTTTAGTTTCTAAGCCTTCAAACCCTCTTGCTACTTGGTACTAATGATCTTAAATATTTGTAACCTCCACGTTAACATGATGAACTAAATTTGTAAACTTTTAAAAGATGATTCCCTTTCTTAGCTTACATTAATTGACTTATGATGTATTCTTACGTACGAAAACACGGGGTGTAACACCTAGTGCTCTGATACCAACTTGTCACGATCCGGATTTCCCACCATCAGGAGTCGTGATGGCACCTGCTATCGGAGCTAGGCAAGCCAAACATTTAAAACATTTTTACAGATTTCATTCAAACAATACAATAAACGAGAACAATAAATAAGCGGAAGATTTTAGATTAATACAACTGAAAACCAAAAATGCGGAAGTTTGAAACATAGTTCTACCCAGAGTCTGGTGTCACTAGCTCACGGACTACTATAGAATGCTAAAAACAAGTTTGAAAGGAAATACATAGTGTTTGTTCGATACAAGGTAAACAAACTAAAACATAGAAGGGACTTCGGTCTGCGAACGCCCGCTAGGCTACCTCGTGAGTCCCTGGACTGAAGATAGCTCCCGGAAATCCTACTGCTGCGGTCCAAAAGCTGCTCCCTGATCTGTGCACAAAAATGCACAGAGTGTAGCATCAGCACAACGGACCCCATGTGCTGGTAAGTGCCTGGCCTAACCCTGGCGAAGTAGTGACGAGGCAAGACAGGACCTACCAAAAACAACTTGTACAGATATATATACATATACAAGAGCAACGGAAATAATAACAGAAGATATCAAGTAAAGCTGGGAAGGGGGCATGCTCGGGGATAACAAATGAAGACGAATTATTAGAAATAACAGCAGAACTACTCCGGGTTTCCATGATATATATAGTGGACGGCGTGCCACACGATCCCATATTATAATACATAAGTGGTCGGCGCGCCACACGATCCCATTTCATAACATATATAGTGGTCGGCGTGCCACACGATCCCATTTCATAATATATAAGTGGACGGCGTGCCACACGATCCCATATTATAGTATATAAGTGGACGGCGTGCCACACGATCCCATACTATAGTTCAAAATATCTGACTTTGTAAAGAAGGCCCCATTAGGGAAACTCGACAACATAACACTTTAACCCGGCAAGGGTACAGCTAACAGCCCAAATATCCCGGCTAGGGAGAGTACATAATAATAGTCTACACGTCCCGGCAAGGGAATAATCACAACACATCCTCTTTTAAATCACTTCTTTCTCCACTATCACATTCTTGTTCGAGCCAACGCTCCAAAATATACCAATCACAATTCTTCCTCAACCGTTCACATTATATGAAATTTATCGAGTAAACAGGGAAATTGTGTCACATCATTCGAATTACAAGCAATTAAGACTCACGGTCATGCTAGACTCCGGTGCATAGACAACCGTCACCATGCCTATACACCATACTCCACATTTAGCAAGTAGCAAATAACATCCTAATCCTATTCCCTCAAGCCAAAGTTAGAACAAACACTTACCTCGGTTCAAAGAATAGCAATCAACCCTCAAATACCGACTTTCCTCTACAATCCGACTCCGAAACAATGGTATCTAGTCATAATTAGTTCAATAATATCAATAAGGGCTCAAAAACATAATCTCATAGCCTAGAAATGAAATTCCCATCATTCTTCCAAAAACACCAAAATTCGACACCGGTCCCACATGGTCCCAACACGAGGCTCGGACCAAAACCCAATCATCCATAACCACACGAGTTCAAATATATAATTTATTTCAAGATTCGACCCCAAATTGAGGTTGAATCACCCAAAATCCCCAAAACCCTTAATTTCTACTTTGATTTCATAATTTAGGTCTAGGAATTCAGTAATTAATGAAGAAGAGTGAAGGAATTAGGCGGGAAATTACTTACCCAAAGACTTTGGTGAAGAAGAGCTTCAAAAATCGCCCCTAGAGCTTGGAGAAGACAAGTTTTATGAAGAAATGGGAAAAATCCCGTAATGGGTCTGTTTTGAGCTTTTAAAATTAACTGGGCAAAAGTGCCCTTCGCGTTCGCGGGAAAGGAGCCGCGTTCGCGGAGGGTTAATTCAACAGACCATCACATTCGCGATGAGGAGGCTGCGAACGCGAAGAGAAAGACTGGGGGGTCCAGGGAAATTAACTACGCGAACGCGTGAATTAGTTCGCGAACGCGAAGAAGGTGGAACTAAAGCTACGCGAACGCGGGAATAGGTTCGCGAACGCGAAGAAGGGGACCCGGCCAGCATCGCGATCGCGTAAGGGCGACCGCGAACGCGAAGAACAAACCTGGCCTGCAACAGCTGAAGGAAAACCTGCTATATTTCTAAGTGTAAAATCACCCCGAACCACCTCCAATTCACTCCCGAGCCCTCGGGGCTCCTAACCAATCACACACATTAACTCAATAACATCCTACGAACTTACTCGAGCAATCAAATCGCCAAAATAACATCAAAATCCATGAATCAAGCCTCAAAATCATCATTTTCATTTCAAACTTCTTAAACTTCTAACTTTAGATATTTAGGTCCGAAACACGTCAAATGACATCCGATTTCGACCAAACTTTACAGAAAGCGCTTAACACCTATTTAAGACTTGTACAGGGCGTCGGAACCAAAATACGAGCCCGATACCTTGGTCTTTTAATCAATTTTCATTTCCATTTTCCTTAAGAATTTCAGAAAAATAATTTCACAGAAAAATTCATTTCTCGGGCTCTCGACCTCGAAATTCGACTCCGGGCATATGCCCGAGTCTCATATTTTTCTACGGACCCTCCGGGACCGTCAAATCACGGGTCCGGGTCCGTTTACCAAAAATATTGACCAAAGTCAACTTTAGCAATATTAATATCAAAATTCTTCAAATTTTTCACAAAGTTCACATATTTCAACATAAAAGCTTTCCGGCTTCGCGCCCGGACTGCGCACGCAAATCGAGGCAACTAAAAGCGAGGTTTTCAAGGCCTCGAAAGCACGGAAATAGAAAGAAGTCTGGTGATGACCCCTTTGGGTCGTCACACTCTCCACCTCTAAAACAACCGTTCGTCCTCGAATGGACAAAAGAAAGAAGTACCTGAGTTAGGGAATAGGTGAGGATAACGGCTCCGCATATCAGACTCGGACTCCCAGGTTGATGCCTCAGGAGGCTGACCTCTCCACTGAACACGTACTGATGGAAAACTCTTCGACCTCAACTGTCGAACCTGCCGGTCTAGAATGGCTACCGGCTCCTCCTCGTAAGACAGATCCTTGTCCAACTGGACAGTGCTGAGATCTAACACGTGGGCTGGATCGCCGTGATACCTCCGAAGCATGGACACATGAAACACTGGATGCACTGCTGACAAGCTGGGCGGCAAGGCAAGTCTGTAAGCCACCTCTCCCACACGATCGAGAATCTCAAATGGGCCAATGAACCTAGGGCTAAGCTTGCCCTTCTTCCCAAATCTCATCACGCCCTTCATAGGCGACACTCGGAGCAAGACCCGCTCACCAACCATGAAAGCTACATCTCGAACCTTACGATCCGCATAACTCTTTTGCCGCGACTGAGCCGAACGAAGCCTGTCCTGAATAAAGAACCTTAAGAATAAAGAAACAAGAAGCACAAGAGCATATAGAACACACATAAAGCCAGAAT
>NC_031990.1:82729996-82741599 GCF_001879085.1 Nicotiana attenuata
CACAAATCGGGGATCATCAAACTGCTGATCACGGATACGCTCCAATATGAAGACGAGCGACCGTACAAGCTAGCACTCTGCTAGGCTCAGAAATTTCCAACCTCAGAAATCGATTGGCCAGGGCCTGAATATCCAAAGCAAGTGGTCTCTGGCTGACCGGAACATAAGCAAGACTACCCATGCTGGCGGACTTCCTACTCAATGCATCGGCCACCACATTGGCTCTCCCCGGGTGGTACAAAATAGTAACATCATAATCCTTCAATAGCTCCAACCACCTCCTCTGCCTCAAGTTCAACTCCTTCTGCTTGAACAAGTATTGCAGACTCTTGTGATCCGTGTACACCTCACACGTCACACCATACAGGTAATGCCTCCAAATCTTCAAAGCATGAACAATGGCTGCCAACTCGAGATCATGAACCGGATAATTCTTCTCGTGGATCTTCAACTGCCTCGAAGCATAAGCAATGACTCTGCCATCCTACATCAATACAGCACCAAGCCCAATACGGGAAGCATCACAATAAACTGTATAGGGCCCTGAACCTGAGGGCAAAACCAATACCGGTGCCGTAGTCAGAGCTGTCTTGAGCTTCTGAAAGCTCGCCTCACACTCATCCGACCATCTGAACTGGGCACCCTTCTGGGTCAATCTAGTCATCAGGGCTGCAATAGATGAAAACCCCTCCACGAACCGGCGGTAGTAACCTGCTAACCCCAAGAAACTCCGAATCTCTATAGCTGATGCTGGTCGAGGCCAGCTCTTGACTGCCTCAATCTTCTTCGGGTCCACCTGAATACCCTCTGCTGATACAACATGACCCAGGAATGCAACCGAACTCAACCAGAACTCGCACTTCGAGAACTTCGCATACAACTGACTATCCTTCAGAGTTTGAAGAACCACTCTGAGGTGCTGCTCGTGCTCCTCCTGGCCGCGGGAGTACACCAGAATATCATCAATAAAGACTATCACAAACATGTCCAAATATGGCATGAACACTCAGTTCATCAACTCCATGAATGCTGCTGGGGCATTGGTCAACCCGAACGACATGACCAGGAACTCATAATGCTCGTACCGAGTGCGGAATGCTGTCTTAGGGACATCGGATGCCCTAATCCTCAGCTGGTGGTAGCCAGATCTCAAGTCTATCTTTGAAAACACCTTTGCACCCTGAAGCTGGTCAAACAAATCATCAATCCTCGGCAGTGGGTAGTTGTTCTTTATCGTCACTTTGTTCAATTGCCGGTAATCAATGCACATCCTCATCGATCCATCCTTTTTCTTCACAAATAACACTAGCGCACCCCAAGGAGAAATACTAGGCCTGATGAAACCCTTCTCTAGCAAATCTTGCAACTGGTCCTTTAACTCTGGCGGGGCCATGCGATACGGCGCAATAGAAATGGGCTGCGTGCCTGGGGCCAGATCAATACAGAAATCAATATCCCTGTCGGGCGGCATACCCGGTAGGTCTGAAGGAAAAACCTCGGGGAACTCCCGAACAATAGGAACAGAATCAATAGAAGGAACCTCTGAGCTGGAAACGCGAACATACGCCAGATAAGCTAGACACCCCTTCTCAACCATGCGTCGAGCCTGCACATATGAGATAACACTGCGGGTGGCATGACCTGGGGTCCCTCTCCACTCCAATCGGGGTAAGTCTGGCAAAGCCAAGGTCACAGTCTTGGCGTGACAATCCAAGATAGCATGATACGGGGACAACCAATTCATCCCTAATATGACGTCGAAATCCACCATATCTAAGAGCAATAAATCAACACGGGTCTCAAGACCCTCAAATACTACCACACAGGAATGATGAACTCGGTCGACCACTATAGAATCCCCCACCGAAGTAGATACATAAACAGGAATACCCAAAGCATCACTAGGCATAGACAGGTAGGGTGCGAAGTAGGACGACACATATGAATACGTAGACCCAGGGTCAAATAGCACTGAAGCATCCCTATTACAGACCAGAATAGTACCTGTAATAACAGCATCTGAAGACTCAGCCTCTGGCCTGGCTGGAAGAGCATAACACCGGGGTTGGGCCCCACCTCCCTGAACCATATCTCTGGGACGATCGGCTGCTGGCTGGCCTCTACCTCTGACGGTCCGAGCTCCACCTCTATGATCTCTACCTCCACCTCTATGGCCTCTACCCCCGCCTCTAGCTGGCTGGGCAGCCTGTGGATCACCTGATGCCTGAATCATAGGACGAGGACCCTGCTGCTGAGAGCTGTCAGAAGCTCGAGGGCAATACCTGGCAATATGCCTCGTGTCACCACACGTATAACAAGCCCTCGGCTGCTGAGAATAACGGAGTGGTGGTGCGCTGATAGGTGCTGATGGTGAACTGAAAAGCTACTGGTCAGAAGACTGCGGCTGAGAGCCACGACCACCTGAAGTACCATGTGAGACATGTAGGGCTGACTGGAAGGGTCTCGGAAGATAGCCTCTACCATAAGAATCCCCACCTCTAGACGAGGTACCACTGAATCTACCTGCATGACGGGGTCTCTTGTCTGACCCATGACCACCTCCCCGTGCAAGAGCCATCTCAACTCTACGGGCCGCATTGGCCGCCTCCTGAAAAGAAATCTCACTACCAGCTCCCATAGCCATCTGGAGACGGATCGGCTGAATCATTCCATCAATAAACCTCCGCACCCTCTCTCTCTCGGTGGGGAGTATAACAACAGCATAGCGTGCCAGATCAATGAATCGAGTCTCATACTGTGTGACTGTCATAGAGCCCTGCTGGAGGCGCTCGAACTGCCTGCGTAGTGCCTCCCGCTGAGTAACTGGGAGAAACTTCTCCAAAAATAACTCCGGGAACTGATCCCATGTCAATACTGGAGACCCTGCTGGTCTAGATAGGCAATAGTCCCTCCACCAAGTCTTGGCGGATCCTGCAAGCCGGAAAGTGATGAAGTCGACCCCATTGGTCTCCACAATACCCATAGTCCTAAATATCTCATGGCAGCTGAATAAGAAATCCCGAGGACCCTCTGATGAAGCACCGCTGAATGTGGTGGTGAAGAGCTTGGAGAACCTATCAAGCCTCCACAAAGCATCTGAGGACATAGCCGCTCCATCGCCGGTCTGAGTCACAATACCCGGCTGAACTGCCATCGCTGGCTGAACCACTGGAACCTGAGCCTGGGGAGCTACCTGCTCCGGAGTACGTGTAGCAGGAGTCCGAACCCCTCCTCCAGCCTGAGAAGTGGCTGGGGCTACTGGAAGCAAACCCGCTCTAGTGACACTCTCCACAAAGCCTACCAATCGGACCAGAGCGTCCTGAAGAACAGGGGTGGCTATGGACCCCTCTGGGACCTGAACTGGGCCCACCAGAGCTGCTGGGGCTGGAGCCTCCTCATCATAATCAACATGAGGCTCCACCTCTGGGACTGCTGCTCGGGGCTGAGCTCTGCCCCGGCCTCGGCCTCTGGCACGGCCTCGGCCTCTGCCCCTCGCAGGAGCTGCTGCTGGGGGCTCGGGCTGCTGCGCGGTGGAAGAGGAAGCACGTGTTCTCGCCATCTGCAAAAGAACAGAGTAGAAAGACAATCAGTATTTGAGAAACAGAATCGCACGACACGAAAGAATAAAAGTGAAACTTTTCCTAACTCCGTAGCCTCTGGGGATAAATACAGACGTCTCCGTACCGATCCCTCAGACTCTACCGAGGTTGTCCGTGAGTTGTGAGACCTATGTAACCTAGTGTGAGGACCCAAACCGGATGGGCCGCGACGAGCACCCGGTGCCTTACTCAACCGAGTACCAACATAACATATCTTTCTTATCATACTATCATGGTAAATGAGCTAGAAAACTCGTCATGAGATAACAAGAATGAAACATAGGGGAATACTCAACATATGACGACCCACCATGATATGCAAACTTATACATGTGACATACGGGCCTATAAGGCCGACATGACCATTTGTAAACTCAAAACATAAGCCGAAAAGGCCATACAAGTATCCATACAGCTGACATCTGTCTACAAGGCTCTAAGAGTACCTAATATCATAAAGGTCGGGACAAGGCCCCGCCATACCAATCAATACATATCCAAAGCATACTGACCAAATAGGCAACTCCGAAGCAACTGGAGTGCACCAACACCTTCCGCTGAACTGATAGTCTACTTGGAGGAATGTCAACCTGTCTATCGGGACCTGCGGGCATAAAACGCAGCGTCCCCATGCAAAAAGGACGTCAGTACGAATAAAGTACCGAGTATGTAAGGCAGGAAAACGTAAATAAGAACAATAATGTAAAGAGAGATAGAGGAGATACAACCTGTAACATCTGAGTGCCTCTGGGGGCTACTGACATGAAATGCATAATACATATATATACATAAACTTTTGAAAACATACGCCTCTGTGGGCATCATCATCATCATATCGTACTCGGCCTCAAAGAGGACTCGGTAAAAAGGCCGGCTCATAAGGCTCGGTAGAATCGTACCCGGCCACGTGGAGCTCGGTAAACCCAACTGATCAGTGGTTTCACAATAGGTGCCATACCCGGCCGACTATAGCGCGGCTCGGTAGAGTAAAATAGATACATATATAAATGCATGCTGGACTCATGGAGTCACGTTCTAAACCTTTTGGAGTGACATAAGGTCATTGCACCATCGATTAACATTATGGACATCATACCATCAATATGAACTTCACTAGGACTCAAGGATCATATATACTTTCTTGGAATAACTTTGTAAGGAAGGAATAACATGGACAACCTTAGTTGCTAGGAGTAGATTCAATTTGAAATAGCGTATCGTTTATGTTCGTTTCACTTTAGATCATGCCAAAAGAATGAAGGAAGAGCCTTAACATACCTTGTATATACTGCCCCAATCTCAAGCTATGCAATTTTCACGACTCCTTAGTCTACAATAAGAGAAACGATACTGTAGTTATCATTCAAGCGTCATAACTATTATGTATCGACCACAACCTATTTTACGATGAAACGGACAGCACCTCCCCTATATATATGACTTCACACAATTCCAAACAATCACCAAACAGCCCAAACAACATCAATAATAATCATATTGAGCCTCCCAAAACAGTCCACGCACAACCTAATCACTTCATACATACGACGGCCACCGTAGTCGTGTCAAACGACCCGGAAATGTTACGAAGAACTACCAGCCCACAACCCTACATCTATATGGTGTTTTTCCACATCCTTCCTCCTCCAAAACTCCACAAAACAGTAGTAAAACAGGCAGCCCAACAGCAACACAAAACAGTCCACAAAACAGTCCGCTACAAGTGAATAACTCGAACTCACGGCTTCCGATCACCATCCCGTGAGTTCTTACATGTATAGAACGAATTACTATGAATTCACAGCAGAATAAATGTATGAAAAAGAGCAGTAAACTCACCTTACTTGTTGGATAACTCATCCCTTCCCTTGGTTCTTCAAACTCTAGGTTTTACCCCCAATTAGAACTTGAAAGAGAGGGAAAATCAATTAGGGTTTGTGGATAATTTTTGGGAGGAAGTTTGCAGGGGTTTAGGTCTGCTTATTTGTGATATATAATGAGGGTTATATTTCAGGAGATAACCCTTTAAATGGGCTCTTTGGCCGACCCGAAATTTCCTATTTTTGGGCTATCATTTAACCAAGTAGGTGACACACCTACTTGTCACCTAGCAGCTTGTGCAGTCTCGCAAAAATGCCTATATCTCTCTACTCTGATGTCGTATTGATGAACGGTTTAATGCGTTGGAAAGTGGACTCATATATCTTTAATCTGATAGGTAGATCATCCCCTAATTCCAAGTATTTTGGGAGAAAAACATAGTTACATTTGACCTAATTTTCAGCACATTTATGAATGGAACTTGTGATGACCTTTTTCCAACTTTTGTTCCACAATTCGCTTGACTTCAAAACATAACACCAACTATCATACGACTAAAACAACTCATAATATAATCTCCTTATAATGTTAATAACCGTAGTATCACCCCAAAAGTACATGGTAAAACATTCCAACTTGTCGACTTTCGACGAAACTTATTTTCTTCAATTCGTTTAGCTTCTAAGCCTTCAAACCCTTTTGCTACTTGGTACTAATGATCTTAAATATTTGTAACCTCCACGTTAACATGATGAACTAACTTTGTAAACTTTTAAAAGATGATTCCCTTTCTTAGCTTACATTAATTGACTTATGATATATTCTTACGTATGAAAACACGGGGTGTAACATCGTTCCCCCCTTTGGAACATTCGTCCTCGAATGTTGATTAATGCGCTTATCAGTCTCATAACCTGTAGCTCTTAAGGATTCTTTAATATTGTCCTTGACATCTAGTAAACTGTTCTGTAAATAAATACAAAGGCCAGGTTATTCCCACCTTTAGGCTTCTTTCTCATACCACGACCTGTGGTCGGAATTTTCCAACATCGTAACATTTTTTACCTTATGTCATGCAGTATGTACGACTATGTCATTGTATGAGTGCCTAGCGACTCGTCTTCCCTTTTTCCTCCATCTTTTTGCCAATCTCTAAGCCTCACTTTATGAACATATACAGAATTATGACAAGTTGTTCCTCTAGGCATCTATATGTGTACTGATGTCTTTCGCTTGGTACTTTATCGAACTTAAGACTATTGCTATCTCTTGGTAGGTTATACTATACCATAAAACTTACTTCGGTTTATTATTACCGAGGTTTACTACCCAACTCCAGGTTACTCTTTCGCTGCTTATCCTATATGTATAAATCTAAGTCCTTTAGTGCTTCTTCATTATTATTCATCTTAAGAATAACAAACAAATCTCATCTTGTACTTTGGAACTTGTACCCATCTATTGTTTATTCACCTTAATGTTGAAATATAATCTATCATTGATAACTTGTAACCTCTTACGTAATACACTATCACTAGGGCTCACATCTTATCGAGGAACATCTGAAGTGATTTTCCTGATCCACCTAGGAATAATACTATACTTCAATAACCATATTTCATTGCATCCCAATGCGATTCATCTTATGGGGGTATTCTAATCCCGTGCAATTAATAAAATCCCTTTCTCGTTAAATCATTACTCAATCAAAGGCCTAAGCGTCATCCTATTATTAATCACAATTACACCCTTATTCTACTGCCAGGGCAGCATTCCATCTCTTCTAAATGCACCTAGTCTTAGACTCCTTTGTGTTCATTCAGGCTGTACCGAGCTCTTTATTACATATGGAAATCATCAGCTCCCTTGTTTTGATGGGTTTAATCCCAAGGACATACATATTCTCGTCACCTTCTCACTCACCTTTTCACATCCTTACTCCTATCTACCTAAAACCTTGTTGCTCTACAATACATTACTTTAGGACCTACACCGATCTATTTATACTACTCGCAACCTTCCTTAAACTTGCTAGCACCATAAATTTCCTTTTGTGCCTTCTCAGTTGTCGTTAAATGTAAGCAATTACTTTTCGTGCTCGTTCTATTACTTGTTGCATGAATAATTGGCTTGTCTTATTGCCCACGAATACTGTAATTTCCTGTACCTCATATGATCTCAAACATCTCCTTTGATTTTCTTTTTCCATTCATTAGCCACGATAGGTGCCACTTTCTTATGGAGTGTATACAATATTGTAGCAAGACTGTTGTTATAAGATCATTTACTCTTTAGCTCACTATGCTTAGGTGGAAACCTTCTTCCTTATTTCCTCAACTAATCTTTCGTTGTAGTACTTAGAGAGACCTTCTGGCTCTTGTAAAGTTGCGAGCTTGTTATATCGTACACCTGAAGGAAATTTTCGTTGTTCTTACTTGCCTATAATAATCCTTAGTTACATAAATTCGTGCCTTTGTGCTCGTAGGGTTACTTCTAAGCTCAATTTTTTTATTGTCTCCTTAGTGGCACTCTCTCTTATTTTCATAAACCTTAAAAACGATACCTTTAACTGCCTCAACTCCTATCTGAATTTTTTTTTTCAAATGATTGTGATCTCGTATCTGCGAGACTGAATTCACTATGCTGCGGTTCAATAGATTTATCTTGCATGATCTGTTGATTTATCTGTGACCTCTTGTCTAGCCATAACCGGGCTCTTCCTGAATCAACTACTAATTACACGTTGGTCCATTCTCATATATATATTTTGCATAATCTCTCTTGGGATATATCCTTTGTCTTAACCTATTGTCTCGCCACTAGCTCTTGATGTATCAAGTGTCCATTCACACTTATTTTTCAATAACATCCTGGCCGAAAACTTTTACTGCCTCTCCCTGGTGTAATGTTTGTATAATGTTCTGGAGTCGCAACATATCTGTAGGAACTGAATAAACGCAACATCATTCCTTTCTCCTTTTTACCACATTCTTCCTTTACCATTCCATAGTTACCTGAACCGCTTAACTCCGACTTAATACTATATCACACCATATTCCCCCCTTTAGGGGAGTACTAAGATTTACTACTACGACGATCTACCTATAGATGTTTCACCTCTTCATCTTTGGCGTCTTTTCACATTATCAATGAACCTTAATCGCCTTATGGTAACCTTCTGTACCAGGGATAACTAAATTTCTTACGCATGAAGGTGTCACCTACTAAAACTGGCACACTTAGTCCCTTAAGATTAACTCTGCTCAGAGTGCTTGCTTTAGGCAAACGACTTCCTAAATGAACTTTAAAGGTTATTCGTCTGTTGTTTATTCTATTATTGTTAGAGCACGATCTCTGAAATTCTCACGATGTCGACCATTATCAAATCCTCCGGTCCCTAATTCATGTTCGATTTTATCTTGTCTACAAGACCATAATAGTTTCTGTTACTACAGGGGGTCTAACTTAGCCTTCTGGGAATCGCGTTGGACTCACCAACTCATTTCTCGAAATGAGGATATGACATTTGGCCTATACTTTATTATTGTTTCAAGGCCTGTCACCTCTTATCTTTTTCCTTCACTTAACTATAGACTCTATAATTCTGTCATTTTCATCAAATTTTTTTNTTGTCTATCACTTTATTCTGAAAACTTCAACAAAACATCCTTTCACTTTTAGCTCCCCTTGCTTCATCTCACTGGCTCTTCGGGATGCCTAAAATTCTCTCTCTCTCTCTCTCTCTCTCTCTCTAGGGGCAGGGGTCATACTAAGGTAAATATTTATCCCTTTTTGGATTCCACTGCCTATCTTCTGAAATTCTGAATATTCTAGTATTGATATCTGATTGCGCTATTCTAGAGTTCATCATCTGGGTGTCTCACAAGGAGATCTATTACCACATCTGCACTACCCTTCGGAAATGTTAGCTAATGATAACAATCCATCTACAATTTTGGGTTACTCTCCCCTTCTTCTCTTAAACTATATCTGTCAACTCCCATAGGGCATAATTGAGATGGGTGTGGCCAATTGAATAGATCTCTGTTATTATTAAAAGTAACTCATAATACTTATGTTTCTCTGCCAGAATTTGAAATACTGAACCTTCATTAACTAGTACCTCGTAACCTTCGCCACCTTGCTTCTTTTATTTTTTGAAACTTGTATCTACCTTCTGATTCTCTTGTTGCTTTTTACCATATGGGTGGATAGATATCCATGCCTTGGGGCTCCTTCTCAAGAAGCTCACACATCTTAGTAGACACATGATCTGCTGAAGAACTTACATTTACTCATCATCAGTGTGATGCAAAATCGAGTTCCTCTAACTCACCTCTTCCAGAGCCACATTCAATCTCTAACCAACTATCTTTCTCGATGTAGGTATCATTGTATTACGGATAAAATAGAATTTAGAAGTTTGAATTCTTACAACTGAGCTCTACAACACGATCTAGAGTAAGAAGAAAGAGTGACAGTTCTAAATGCCCTGTAGCCTCCTGCTTATACGTGTGGTGCACAACACACCCATAAACAAGACTCTACTAGACACGACTTGTAGACTCCCTAGGACAGAACTGCTCTGATACCACTTCTGTCACGACCCAAACCGAAGGGCCGCGACGGGCACCCGGTGCCTTACTCAACCGAGTACCAACGTAACATATCTTTCTTATCATACTATCATGGGTAAATGAGCTAGAAAACCCTTAATGAGATAACAAGAATGAAACATAGGGGAATACTCAACATATGACGACCCAACATGATATGCAAACTTATACATGTGACATACGGGCCTATAAGGCCGACATGACCATTTGTAAACTCAAAACATAGGCCGACAAGGCCATACAAGTATCCATACACCTGACATCTGTCTACAAGCCTCTAAGAGTACCTAATATCATAAAGGTCGGGACAGGGCCCCGCCATACCAATCAATACATATCCAAAGCATACTGACCAAATAGGCAACTCCGGAGCAAGTGGAGTACACCAACACCTTCGCTGAGCTGATAGCCTACTAGGAGGAATGTCAACCTGTCTATCAGGACCTGCGGGCATGAAACGCAGCGTCCCCAGGCAAAAGGGACGTCAGTACGAATAAAGTACCGAGTATGTAAGGCAGGAAAGCATAAATAAGAACAGTAATGTAAAGAGAGATAGAGGAGATACAACCTGTAACATCTGAGTGCCTCTGGGGGCTACTGACATGAAATGCATAATACATATATATACATAAACTTTTAAAAACATACGCCTCTGTGGGCATCATCATCATCATATCATACTCGGCCTCAAAGAGGACTCGGTAAAAACGTACCCGGCCACGTGGAGCTCGGTAAACCCAACTGATCAGTGGTTGCACAATAGGTGCCATACCCGGCCGACTATAGCGCGGCTCGGTAGAGTAAAATAGATACATATATAATGCATGCTGGACTCATGGAGTCACGTTCTAAACCTTTTGGAGTGACATAAGGTCATTGCACCATCGATTAACATTATGGACATCATACCATCACTATGAACTTCACTAGGACTCAAGGATCATACATACTTTCTTGAAATAACTTTGTAAGGAAAGAACAACATGGACAACCTTAGTTGCTAGGAGTAGATTCATTATGAAATAGTGTATCGTTTACGTTCGTTTCACTATAGATCATGCCAAAAGAATGAAGGAAGAGCCTTAACATACCTTGTATATTCTTCCCAACCTCAAGCTATGCAATTTCACGGCTCCTTAGTCTACAATAAGATAAATGACACTCTCGTTATCGTTTAAGCGTCGTAACTATTATGTATCGACCACAACCTATTTTACAATAAAACGGACAGCACCTCCCCTATATACATGACTTCACACTAGTCAAAACAATCACAAACAGCCCAACATACCCCTATCACTTCATACACAACACGACAACCATAATAGTGTCAAAGAATCCGAAAATGTTATGACGAACGACCAACAAACAACCTTGCCATTATGTGGTGTTTCTCCACACCCTTCCTCCTCTCAACTCCATAAAAACAGTAGTAAAAGAGACAACCCAATACCAACACGAAACAGCCCAAAAACAGTCTCACAAGTTCATCAACTCAAACATAATTTTTTCGGTTTACTTAAACACGTTTCGACTTGTCTTTTCTTTCAAATTGAGAAATACAACC
>NC_031990.1:82741813-82744781 GCF_001879085.1 Nicotiana attenuata
ATTCCAAGAAATTCAATTGATATATAATATGTCCCAAAAAAAACTCATATAACACACGAAATTGTATTGCTCAAAAAGCTTTAGTGGACACACCTTACTTGCCAACTATGCAGTTGTGCAGTCTTGCAAAACTGCAAATATCTCTCTACCCCTATATCGTATCGACCAAACCGTTTAATGAGTTAGAAATTAGACTCGTAGATTTTCAATTTGATATGTGGATCATATTGTAATTCCAAGTATATTGGAGAAAAGCTCCACTACATTTGACCTAATGTTAGCACATTTATAAACGAACCTTGTGATGACCTTTTCCAACTTTTGTCCACAAACTCGCTTGACTTCAAAACATAACACCAACTATCATACGACTAAAATAACTCATAATATAATCTCTTAATTAGGTGAATAACCCTAGTCTTACCCCAAAATACATTGTAAAACATTTCCAACTTGTCGACTTTCGACGAAACTTATTTTCTTTCAATTCGTTTAGCTTCTAAGCCTTCAAACCCTCTTGCTACATGGTATTAATGATCATAAATATTTGTAACCTCCACGTTAACATGACGAACTAACTTTTGTAAACTTTTCAAAGATGATTCCATTTCTGAGCTTACATTAATTGACTTATGACGTACTCTTACGTACGAAAACATGGGGTGTAACAATATATATATATATATATATATATATATATATATATATATATATATATATATATATATATATATATATAAAATATTAGGTAATACGCTTATACTTAGTGCATAGTATAGCGTAAGTATATATATTATATGTGACGACCCAACCCGTCGTCTCATGTATTACAGCCCCGTTTCCCCCATTTATTTCTCTTTAATGTTTTATTATCAGCAACGGGTGAGTTAGAGTTGAATTGAATTGGTTTGGATAGGAAATGAGACACTTAGTATCTTTAAGGAAGGTTTGGTTCGGAAAAGTCAACCGAATATATACTTATTAGTTAGAAGGCTCGGATGTGAATTCTGGTGATTCGGTTAGCTTCGGGAGGTGATTTGTGACTTAAGAGTACGATCGGAAGTTATTTTGGAAGTCCGGAGTAGAATTAGGCTTGAATTGGCAAAGTTGGCATTTTGGCGAATTCCGGTGGATAGGTAAGGTTTTGATCCGAGGGTCGGAATGGAATTCCGAGAGTTGCAGTAGCTCCGTTAGGTGATTTTGGATATGTGTGCAAAATTTCAGGTCATTAGGAGGTGTTTTGGTCGGGTTTTTGATCGAATGTGCAATTCGGAAGTTTTTAAGAAACTTAGGCTTTGATTTGAAGATAATTGAGGATTTTGATGTTAACGATAGTGTTTTGATGGTTCGAGCGAGTTTGAATAAGGTAATAGATCATGTAGGTGCTTTTGAATGAGGTCCCGGCGGCCTCGGGGTGAATTCGGGTGGTTAAACGGAGAAATTGGAGTTGAGGAATTGCAGGTTATAGCTGGTATCTGATATTTTTGCTTCTGCGGAAATGGACCGCAGAAGTGGTTTTGCAGAAGCGTAATGGTGGTCGCAAAAGCGGTCAAGAGCTGAGTAGGGTAGTTCCGCAGAAGCGGAACCTTTTTCGCACAAGCGAGTTCGCAGAAGCGGATGGGCGATCGCAGAAGCGATCTTGGTCTATAGATGGAGTTCCGCAAAAGCGGAGAATACGTCGCAGAACCGGCCTTGGTTTTTTTAGTGAAATTCCGCAGAAGTGGGAAATGAGCGCAGAAGCGGTATCGCGGAAGCGGGTGTGGGGACCGCAGAAGCAGAAACCCCTGGAGCCAGAAGGGTTTTATATTCATTTTTTTCCGCGAAGCCTATGTTATTTCCACCATTTTAAGCAAGCTTGAGAGCTATTGGACAGAATTGAAGGGGGATTTTGACGGATAATTAATGGAGGTAAGATTTCGGAACCTAAAACGTGATTAGTATGTTAAATTAACCTAGAAATTCATGGAATTAAGCCTTAAATTGATGAACTAGGGCTTGGGATTTTGATATTTGAAATTGGGATTTGATAGGTCATTTGAGCCCGGATTTGGGATTTCTTGGTATGTATGGACTCGTGGCGAGACGAGGAATCCGGTAATGTGAATTTCGTAATTTTTCGAGAAGCGGGCCCGGGGCTCGGGTTTTGCTAGTTTCGAGATTCTTGCTAATTTTTGATTGTTTTCGATTGGGTATTGTTCCCTTGGCATATTTTAATGTATTCGCTCTGATTTTGGTTAGTTCGACGCGCGTGGAGGCCGATTCGAGGGGCAAAGGCATCGCGAGCTAGGGATTTCACCGGTTCGAGGTGAGTAATACTTGTAAATGATATCCTGAGGGTTTGAAACCCCGGATTTGCACATCATAGTGCTGTATTGTGGTGACTTGCACGCCAGGTATGAGCGCGGGGTAGAGCACCGTTGGGGATTGTGACTTGGTCCGTCCCGGTTGTTGATTTTTACTGCGTAATTGACTGAAACCTACTTGATGCTATCGTGATTTGGGTTGATTGCCATGTTTTGGGCTTCGTACCGATTATTTGAATACTTTAGGGATTATTATCACTGTTTTCATGACACTTAGCATATTAAATGATTTCAGTCCTGAGTTAAACCCTGTTTTGAAATGTGCAGTCATATTGCTAAAGTTTAAAGACTTAAATTGCATTTTTCCGGTGTTTTGAGTTAAAAGCTATTACTTGACGTTGCCCGAGTGGCTCATTTGCATGTTCTGGACTGAGGATGGATCGGGCTGCACGCCGCAGCGATGCTATGATGATATTGCGCTTGGGCTGTAGGAGCCCCTCCGGAGTCTGAAACCCCACAGTGAGCGCGGGTACCTAAATGGATCGGGCTGCACGCCGCAACGGTCATGTGCATTGCATTGCATTCATGCATTGGTTCCTGTTTGTATTACGTGTCATGACATTCAGCACTCTCATTTCATTGGCATTCATGTTACTTCTTGCACT